>NW_005871805.1:169891-212270 GCF_000147115.1 Myotis lucifugus | reverse complement strand
GCATTTCACAACTGTGTCAACCTGAGTTTTCAGTGTATTTTAACTGTCCTTTATATATTAAGGCTCCATTTACTTGTAATATAAGTGTTCTATATACATTTCTACACAATTCCAGGGTCTATCATTGTGAATTCCAGACAAGTAACCACATTCCCATGATGTTCTGAGATATATAGGCTTGAATTTGTAAGGATTCTAACTAGTATCCTTTATAAAAGTCAAGTCATTAATCAGGATTTAAAAATGTAAACAGTATACACTCATTGCACAAACTGTATGAACGTAAGTTTTCTGTGCATTTACCATCTCCTTTAGATATTAAGTCTCCTTTTAACTGTACTTCAAGTGTTCCATATACATTTCTCAAAAATTCCAGGATCTATCATTGTGAATTCTAAGACCAATAAGCATATTCCTGTAGTGTTCATAGCTTTATAAGCTTTAATTCATAAGTATCTTAACTAGTTTCCTTTAGAAAAGCCAAGTCATTCATCAGGAATTATAAATGTAAACAGTATACACAGATTTGACAAGTGCGTGATAGTAAGTTTTCAGTGTATTTACACTCTCCTTTTGATATTAAGGCTACATTACCTGTAACTGAAGTGTTCCATAGGCATTACTAGGCAACTGAGGGACTATCATTGTGAATTCTAAGACGAATACCCACATACCCATAGTGTTTTGAGCTATATAAGCTTGAATTCGTACGTATCTTAACTAGTTTCCTTTAGAAAAGCCAACTATTTAAACCAAAATTTGCAATGTAAACAGAATGCTCGGCATTTCACAGCTGTTAGAACTAGAGTTTTCATTGTATTTACACTGCTCTTTAGATATTAAGGCTCCATTTACTTGTAATATAACTGTTTCATATACATTTCTAGACAATTTCAGAGTCTATCTTTTTTAATTCTAAGACCAATAACCACATTCCCATAATGTTCCGAGATCTATAGGATGGAATTCATAAGGATTTTAACTAGTATAATTTAGAAAAGCCAAGTCATTAATCAGGATTTATAAATGTAAACAGTATACACTCATTTCACAACTGTGTGAATGTAAGTTTCCCGTGCATTTACACTGTCCTTTAGATATCAAGGCTCCATTTACTTGTAATATAAGTGTTCCATATACATTTCTAGACAATTCCAGGGTCTATCATTGTGAATTCTAAGACCAATAAGCACATTCCCACATTGTTCTGAGCTCTATAGCTTGAATTCATAAATATCTTAACTGGTTTCATTAGAAAAGCCAAATATTTAAACCGGAATTAGGAATATAATCAGAAATTTTAGTATTTCACAGCTGTTTGAACGTGAGTTTTCAGTGTATTTTCACTGTCCTTTAGATATTATGGCTCCATTTACTTGTAATTCAAGTGTTCCATATTCATTTCTAGACAATTCAAGGGTTATCATTGAGAATTCTAGACCAATAACCACAGTACCATAATATTCTGAGATCTATAGGCTTGAATTCGTAAGAATTTTAACTAGTATCCTTTAGAAAAGCCAAGTCATTAACTCAGCATTTATAAATTTAAACAGTATACACTCATTTTACAACTGTGTGAACGTCAGTTTTCTGTGTATTTACACTCTCCTTTTATATATTAAGGCTCCATTTACCAGTAATTCAAGTGGTCCATCTATATTTCTAGAACATTTTGAATTCAAAGACCAATAAGCACATTCCCGTAGTGTTCTGAGCTCTATAAGCATGAATTCTTAAGGATTTTAACAAGTATCCTTTAGAAAAGCCAAGTTATTGAATTGGAAGTATAAATGTAAACAGTATACTCATCATTTCACAGCTGTTTGAACGTCAGTTTTTAGTGTATTTACACTCTCCTTTAGATATTAATTCTCCATTTACTTGTAATTCAACTGTTCCATATGCATTTCTAGACAATTCATGGTGTATCATTGTGAATTCAAAGACTAATAACCACATTCCCATAGTGTTCTGAGCTCTATATGCTTGATTTCTTAGGTATTTTAACTAGTTTCCTTTAGAAAATCCAAATATTTAATCCGGAATTAGAAATGTAAACAAAATGCTCAGTATCTCAGATGTTTGAACCTGAGTTTTCAGTGTATTTACACTGCACTTTAGATATTGAAGCTCTATTTACCTGTAAATCAAGGGTTCCATATACATTTCTGGACAATTACTGGATCTATCATTGTAAATCCTAACTCCAATAACCTCATTTCAATAATGTTCTGAGCTCTTAAGGCTTGGATTCATAAGGATTTAACTAGTATGCTTTAGGAATTCCAAGACATTAATCAGGAATTATAAATGTAAACAGTATACAAGCATTTCACAACTGTGTGAACGTGAGTTTTCAGTGTATATACACTGTCATTTAGATAATAAGGCTCCAATATCTTGTAATATAAGTGTTCCATATATATTTCTAGACATTTCCAGGGTCTATCATTGTGAATTCTAGAACAGTAACCACATTGCCATAATGTTCTGAGATCTATAGGCTTGAATTTATAAGGATTTTAACTAATATCTTTTAGAAAAGCCAAGTGATTAATCAGGATTTATAAATGTAAACAGTATAAACTCATTTCACAACTGTGTGAACGTAAGTTTTCCATGCATGTACACTGTCTTTTAGATATTAAGGTTCCATTTACCTGTAATTCAAGTGTTCCATATACATTTTTAGACAATTCCAGGATCTATCATTGTGAATTCTAAGACCAATAAGCACATTCCCGTAGTGTTCTGAGCTCTATAAGCTTGAATTCCTAAGAATCTTAACTAGTTTCCTTTAGAAAAGCCAACTATTTAAACCGGAATAAGAAATGTTATCAGAATGCTCAGTATGTCACTACTGTGTGAACAGGAGTTTTCAGTGTATTAACACTCTTCTTTTGATATGAAGGGTCGATTTCAATGTAATTGAAATTTTCCTTAAGCATTTCTAGGCAATTGAGGGATTATCATTGTCAATTCTGAGACTAATAACCATATTCACATAGTGTTCTGAGCTCTATAAGCTTGAATTTTTAAGGATTTTACTAGTTTCCTTTAGAAAAGCCAACTAATTAAACCAGAATTAGAAATATAAACAGAATTCTTCGCATTTCACAACTGGTTGTATGTGAGTTTTCAATGAATTTACACTGCTCTTTAGATATTACGTCTCCATTTACTTGTAATTCAAGTGTTCCATATACATTTTTAGACAATTCCAGGATCTATCATTTTGAATTCTAGACCAAAGACCACATTCTCATAATGTTCTGAGAACTACAGGATTGAATTTGTAAGGACTTTAAGGAGTTCCTTTAGAAAAGCCAAGTCATTAATCAGGATTTATAAATGTTAACACTATGTACTCATTTCACAACTGTGTGAATGTGAGTTTTACGTGTATTTACACACTCCGTTAGATATTAAGGCTCCATTTACCTGTAATTGAATTGCTCCATATGCATTTCTAGACAATAGAAGGACTATCATGTCAATTCTATGACTAATAACCAAATTCCCATAATGTTCTGAGCTCTATAAGCTTGAATTATTAAGAATTTTAAATAATTTCTTTAAGAAAAGCCAACTATTTAAACTGGAATAAGAAATGTAAACAGAATGCTCAGTATTTCACAACTGTTTGAATGTGGGTTTTCAGTGTATTTACACTGCCCTTCATATATTATGGCTCCATTTACTTGTAATATAACTGTTCCATATACATTTCTAGACAATTCCAGGATCTATCATTGTGAATTATAAGACAAATAACCACATTCCCAAGACATTCACAGCTCTATAGGCTGGAATTCATGAGGATTTTAACTAGTATCCTTTAGAAAAGCCAAGTCATTAACCAGGTATTATAAATGTAAACAGTATACACTCATTTCACAAGTGTGTGAACGTGAGTTTTCAGTGTATTTACACTCTCCTTTTGATATGAAGGCTCCATTTACCTGTAATTGAAGTGTTCCATAAACATTTTTAGGCAATTGAGGGACTACCATTGTCAATTCTGAGACTAATAACCACATTCCCATAGTGTTCTGAGCTCTATATGCGTGAATCTTAAAGATTTTAACTAGTAACCTTTAGAAAAGCCAAGTCATTAATCAGGAATTATAAATGTAAACAGGATATACGCATTGCACAACTGTGTAAATGTGCGATTTCAGTGTATTTACACTCTCCTTTAAGTATTACGTCTTTATTTACCTGTAATTCAAGTGTTCCATATACCTTTCTAGACAATTCCAGGATCTATCATTGTGAACTTTAAGACCAATAAGCACATTCCTGTAGTGTTCTGAGCTCTATAAGCTTGAATTCATAAGTATCTTAACTAGTTTCCTTTAGAAAAGCCAACTATTTAAACCGGAATAAGAAATGTTATCAGAATGCTCAGTATGTCACACTGTGTGAACGGGAGTTTTCAGTGTATTTACACTCTCCTTTTGATATGAAGGGTCAATTTTCCTGTAATTGAAATGTTCCATAAGCATTCCTGGGCAATTGAGGGACTATCATTGTCAATTCTGAGACTAATAACAACATTCACATAGTGTTCTGAGCTCTATAAGCTTGAATTCTTCAGGATTTTATTAGTTTCCTTTAGAAAAGCCAACTAATTAAACCGGAATTAGAAATATAAACAGAATTCCCGGCATTTCACAGATGTTTGTACGTGAGTTTTCAATGAATTTACACTGCCCTTTAGGTATTACAGCTCCATTTACTTGTAATTCACGTGTTCCATATATATTTGTAGACAATACCAGGATCTATCATTGTGAATTCGAGAACAATAACCACATTCCCATAATGTTCTGAGAACTATCGGCTTGAATTTGTAAGGACTTTAACGAGTTCCTTTAGAAAAGCCAAGTCATTAATCAGGATTTATAAATGTAAACAATATGCACTCATTTCACAACTGTGTGAATGTGAGTTTTTTGTGTATTTACACACTCCTTTAGATATTAAGGCTCCATTTACCTGTAATTCAAGAGCTCCATATGCATTTCTAGACAATAGAGGGACTATCATGTCAATTTTATGACTAATAACCACATTCCCATAGTGTTCTTGAGCTCTATAAGCTTGAATTATTAAGAATTTTAAATAATTCCTTTAAGAAAAGCCAACTATTTAAACTGGAATAAGAAATGTAAACAGAATGCTCAGTATTTCACAACTGTTTGAATGTGGGTTTTCAGTGTATTTACACTATTCTTTAGATATTAAATCTCCATTTACATGTAATTCAAGTGTTCCAGATACATTTGTAAACAATTTAGGGAATATCATTGTGAATTCTAAGACTAATAACCACATTTCCATAGTGTTCTGAGCTCTAAATGCTTGAATTCTTAGGTATTTTAACTAGTTTCCTTTAGAAAAGCCAACTATTTAAACTGGAATTAGAAATGTAAACAGAATGCTCAGTATTTCACAATTGTTTGAACGTGAGTTTTCAGTGTATTTACACTTCCCTTTAGATATTGAGGCTCCATTTACTTGTAACTCAAGTGTTCCATATACATTTCTAGACAATTACAGGATCTATCATTGTGAATTCTAAGACCAATAAGCACATTCCCTTACTGTTCTGAGCTCTATAAGCTTGAATTCATAAGAATCTTAACTAGTTTCCTTTAGAAAAGCCAACTATTTAAACCAGAATAAGAAATGTTATCAGAATGCTCATATGTCACTACTGTGTGAAAGGAGTTTTCAGTGTATTTACACTCTCCTTTTGATATTAAGGGTCCATTTACCTGTAATTGAAATGTTCCGTAAATATTTCTAGGCAATTGAGGGACTATCATTGTCAATTCTAAGCTTGAATTCTTAAGTATCTTAACAAGTTTCCTTTAAAAAAAGCCAACTATTTAAACAAACTGGAATTAGAAATATAAACAGAAGTCAGCTGTTTGAACATGAGTTTTCAATGAATTTACAATGCCCTTTAGATATTACGGTGCCATTTACTTGTAATTCAAGTGTTCCATATACATTTCTAAACAATTCCAGAATCTATCATTGTGAATTCTAGACCAATATCCACATTCCCATAAAGTTCTGAGAACTATAGGCTTAAATTTGTAAGGATTTTAACAAGTTCCTTTAGAAAAGCCAAGTCGTTAATCAGGATTTATAAATGTAAATAGTATGCACTCATTTCACAACTCTGTGAACACATGTTTTCAGTGTATTTACACTCTGCTTTTGATACGAAGGCTCCATTTACCTGTAATTGAAGTGTTCCATACACATTTTTAGGCAATTGAGGGACTACCATTGTCAATTGTGAGAATAATAACCACATTCCCGTAGTGTTCTGAGCTCTATATGCATGAATCTTAAGCATTTTAACCCGTAACCTTTAGAAAAGCCAAGTCATTAATCAGGAATTATAAATATAAACAGGATATACGCATTTCACAACTGTGTGAATGTGAGTTTTTAGTGTATTTACACTCTGCTTTTGATATTAAGGCTCCATTTACCTGTAATTCAAGTGTTCCTTATATATTTCTAGACAATGAAGAGACTATCATTTTGAATTCTAAGACTAATACCCACATTCCCATAGTGTTCTGAACTCTATAAGCTTGAATTCGTAAGTATCTTAACTAGTTTCCTTTCAAAAAAGCCAACTATTTAAACCAGAGTAATAAATGTAAACAGAATGCTCAGTATTTCACAACTGTTTGAACGTGAGTTTTCAGTGTATTTATACTGCCCTTTAGATATTGAGGCTCCATTTACTTGTAACTCAAGTGTTCCATATACATTTCTAGACAATTTCAGGGTATATCATTGTGAATTCTAAGACCAATAACCACATTCCCATAATGTTCTGAGCTCTACACTCTTGAATTCATAAAGATATTAACTAGTATCCTTTAGAAAAGCCAAGTTATTAATCAGGAATTATAAATGTAAACAGGATATATGCATTTCACAACTGTGTGAACGTGAGTTTTCAGTGTATTTACACTCTTCTTTATTTATTAAGGCTCCATTTACCTGTAATTCAAGTGTTCCATATACATTTCTAAACAATTTAGGGACTATCATTGTGAATTCTAAGACTAATAACCACATTCCCATAGTGTTCTAAGCTCTATAATCTTGAATTCATAAATATCTTAACTAGTTTCCTTTAGAAAAGCCAACTATTTAAACCGTAATTAGAAATGTAAACAGAATGCTCAGTATTTTACAGCTGTTTGAACATGATTTTTCAGTGTATTTACAATGCCTTTTAGATATTAAGGCTCCATTTTTTCTTGTAATATAAAGGTTCCATATACATTTCTAGACAATTCCAGAGTCTATCATTGTGAATTCTATAACTAATATCCACATTCCCATAATATTCTGAGCTTTATAGCCTTGAATTTATAAGGATTTTAACTAGTATCTTTTAGAAAACCCGTCATCAATCAGTATTTATAAATGTAAACAGTATAAACTCATTTCACAACTGTGTGAATGTAAGTTTTCCATGCATTTACACTCTCCTTTTGATATTAAGGGCTCCATTTACCTGTAATTCAAGAGTTCCATATACATTTCTCAACAATTCCAGGGTCTATTATTGTGAATTCTAGACCAATATGCACATTTTCATAGTGTTCTGAGCCCTATAAGCTTGAATTCATAACTATCTTAAGTAGTTTCCTTTAGAAAAGCCAACTATTCAAGCCAGAATTAGAAATGTTATTAGAATGCTCAGTATGTCACAACTGTGTGAATGGGAGTATTCAGTGTATTTACACTCTCCTTTTGATATTAAGGCTCCATTTACCTGTAATTCAAGTGTTCCTTAAGGGTCCATTTACCTGTAAGTGAAATGTTCCATAAGCATTTCTAGGCAAGTGAGGGACTATCATTGTCAATTCTGAGACTAATAATCACATTCACATAATGTTCTGAGCTCTATAAGCTTGAATTCTTAAGTATCTTAACACGTTTACTTTAGAAAAGCCAACTATTTATCCCGGAATTAGAAATATAAACAGCCCTGACAGGTTTGGCTCAGTGGATAGAGCATCAGCCAGCAGACTCGGGGGGGGTCCCAGGTTCGAATCCGGTCAAGGGCATGTACCTTGGTTGCAGGCACATCCCCAGTCGGGGGTGTGCAGGAGGCAGCTGATCGATGTTTCTCTCTCATCGATGTTTCTAACTCTCTATCCCTCTCCCTTCCTCTCTGTAAAAAATCAATAAAATATATTTTTTAAAAAAGAAATATAAACAGAATTCTCGGCATTTCACAGCTGTTTGAATGTGATTTTTCAATGAATTTACAATGCCCTTTAGATATTGAGGCTCCATTTACTTGTAATTCAAGTGTTCCATATACATTTCTAAAAAATTTCAGGATCTATCTTTGTGAATTCTAGACCAATAACCACATTCCCATAAAGTTCTGAGAACTATAGGCTTGAATTCGTAAGGATTTTAATGTGTTCTTTTAGAAAACCAAAGTCAGTAATCAGGATTTATAAATGTAAACAGTATGCACTCATTTCACAACTGTGTGAATGTGAGTTTTTTGTGTATTTACACACTCCTTTAGATATTAAGGCTCCATTTACCTGTAATTCAAGTGTTCCATATGCATTTATAGACAATAGAGGGACTATCATGTCATTTCTAAGACTAATAACCACATTCCCATAATGTTCTGTGCTCTATAACCTTGAATTATTCGGCATTTTAACTAGTTTCTTTAAGAAAAGCCAACAATTTAAACCGGAATAAGAAATGTAAACAGAATGCTCAGTATTTCACAACTGTTTGAACGTGAGTTTTCAGTGTATTTACACTGCCCTTTAGATATTATGGCTCTATTTACTCGTAATGTAAGTGTTCCATATACATTTCTAGACAATTCCTGGGTCTATTATTGTGAATTCTAAGACCAATAACCACATTGCCATAATATTCCTAGCTCTATAGGCTGGAATTCGTGAGGATTTTAACCAGTATCCTTTAAAAAAGCCATGTCATTATTCAGGAATTATAAATATAAACATTATACACTCATTTCACAACTGTGATTGTGGGTTTTCAGTTTATTTCCACTCTCCTTTTGATGTTAAGGCTCCATTTATCTGTAATTGAAGTGTTCCATAAGCATTTCTAGGCAATTGAGAGACTATCAATGTCAATTCTGAGACTAGTAACCATATTCCCATAGTGTTCTGAGCTCTATAATCTTGAATTCGTAAGTATCTTAACTAGTTTCCTTTAGAAAATCCATCTATTTAAACCGGAATTAGAAATATAAACAGAATTCTTGGCATTTCACAGCTGTTTGAATGTGAGTTTTCAATATATTTACACTGACCTTTAGATATTATGGCTCCATTTACTTGTAATTCAAGTTTGCCATATATATTTCTAGACAATTACAGGGTGTATAATTGTGAATTCTAGACCAATAACCACATTCCCATAATGTTCTGAGAACTATAGGCTTGAATTCATAAGGATTTTAACTAGTATCCTTTAGAAATGCCAAGTCATTAATCAGGAATTACAAATGTATACAGTATACAAGCATTTCACAACTGTGTCAACCTGAGTTTTCAGTGTATTTTAACTGTCCTTTATATATTAAGGCTCCATTTACTTGTAATATAAGTGTTCTATATACATTTCTACACAATTCCAGGGTCTACCATTGTGAATTCTAAGACTAATAACCATATTGCCATAATGTTCCTAGCTCTATATGCTGGAATTCATAAGGATTTAACTAGTATCTTTTTGAAAAGCCAAGTCAATAATCCAGAATTATAAATGTAAACAGTATACACTCATTTCACAACTCTTTGAAGGTGAGTTTTCAGTTTGTTTACACTGCCTTTTAGATATTAAGACTCCTTTTTCTTGTAATATTACTGTTCCATATACATTTCTAGACTATTCCAGGGTCTATCATTGTGAATTTTAAGACCAATAACAACATTCAAATAATGTTCCGAGCTCTATAGGCTTGAATGCGTAAGTATCTTAACTAGTTTCATTTAGAAAAGCCAAGAATTTAAACCGGAGTTAGATATGTAAACAGAATGCTCAGTATTTCACAGCTGTTTTAAAGTGAATTTTCATTGTATTTTCACTGCCCTTTAGATATTAAGGCTCCATTGACTTGTAATTCATGTGTGCCATATTCATTTCTAGAAAATTCCAGGGTCTATCACTGTGAATTCTAAGACTAATAACGTCATTCCCATAGTGTTCTGAGCTCTATAAGCTTGAATTTTTTTAAAAAAAAATTCTTTATTAGTTAAGGTATTACAAATGTGTCCTCATTCCCCCCCTTTAATCCCCCATCCGACACCCCCCACTCATGCTCTCATCCCCCTGTTGTCCATGTCCATTTGTTTAGCTTATATGCATGTATAGAAGTCCTTAGGTTGATCTCTTCCCCTTGCCCCCTCCCTCCCTTACTTTCCCTCTTGGGATTAATAGTCTGATCGCTGTTTCTCTGTCTTTGGATCTTTCCATGTTCATCAGTCTATGTTGTTCTCTATATTCCACAAATGAGTGAAATCATGAGGTATTTATCTTTCTCTGACTGGCTTATTTCACTTTGCATAATGCTCTCCAGTTCCATCCATGCTGTTGCAAAAGGCAAGAGTTCCTTCTTTTTTACTGCAGCATAGTATTCCACTGTGTAGATGTACCACAGTTTTTTAATTCACTCATCTGTTGATGGGCACTTAGGCTGTTTCCAAATCTTAGCTATGGTGAATTGTGCTGCTATGAACATAGGTGTGCATATATCCTTTCTGATTGGTGTTTCTGGCTTCTTGGGATATATTCCTAGAAGTGGGATCCCTAGGTCAAATGGGAGTTCCATTGTTAGTTTCTTGAGGAAGCTCCATACTGTTCTCCACAGTGTCTGCACCAGTCTATATTCCCACCAGCAGTGCAAGAGTGTTCCTTTTTCTCCACATCCTCTCCAACACTTGTTGTTTGTTGATTTGTTGATGATAGCCATTCTGACAGGTGTGAGATGATACCACATTGTCATTTTGATTTGCATCTCTCTTATAATTAGTGACTTTGAGCATGTTTTCATATGTCTTTCAGCCTTCTGTATGTCCTCTTTTGAAAAGTGTCTATCTAGGTCCGTTGCCCATTTTTTGATTGGATTGTTTATCTTTTTATTGTTAAGTTGCATGAGTTCCCTGTAAATGTTGGAGATTAAACCCTTATCGGTGATATCATTGGCAAATATGTTCTGCCATGCAGTGGGTCTTCTCATTGTTTTGTTGATGGTTTCTTTTGCTGTGCAAAAGCTTTGTATTTTTATGTAGTCCCATGTGTTTACTTTCTCTTTAGTTTCCATTGCCCTAGGAGCATTATCAGAAAAGAAATTCCTTCAGCATATGTTTTCGATTTCGCAGCCTGTGGATTCCTCTAGTATTTTTATGGTTTCCCATCTTACGTTTAAGTCTTTTATTTATTTTGAGTTTATTTTTGTGTATGGTGTGAGTTGGTGGTCTAGTTTCATCCTTTTGCATGTATCTGTCCAATGTTCCCAACACCATTTATTTATTTATTTATTTATTCATTGTTTGTTTGTTTTTATATATCAATAATAACTTTATTTTTTGATTAATAAAATCTTTATTGTTCAGATTATTACATTTGTTTCTCTTTTTTCCCCCATAACTCCCCTCCACCAAGTTCCCACCCCACCCTGCTCCCTCACTCACCACCCACTGTCCTCATCCATAGGTGCACAACTTTAGTCCAGTCTCTTCCCGCATCCCCCTCATCCCTTTCCCCCCCAAGTCCACTGCCTTTCTATGCCCCTGATTCTATTATAATCACCAGTTCATTCTGTTCATCAGATTATTCACTTGATTTTAAGATTCACTTGTTGATAGATGTGTATTTGTTGTTCATAATTTGTATCTTTACCTTTTTCTTCTTCTTCCTCTTCTTAAAGGATACCTTTCAGCATTTCATATAATATTGGTTTGGTGGTGATGAAATCCTTTAGCTTTTTCTTATCTGTGAAGCTCTTTATCTGACCTTCAATTCTGAATGATAGCTTTGCTGGATAAAGTAATCTTGGTTGTAGGTTCTTGGTATTCATCACTTTGAATATTTCTTGCCACTCCCTTCTGGCCTGCATGGTTTCTGTTGAGAAATCAGCTGACAGTCGTATGGGTACTCCCTTGTAGGTAACTGACTTTCTCTTGCTTCTTCCAAGATTCTCTCTTTGTCCCTTGCTCTTGGAATTTAAATTATGATGTGTCTTGGTGTGGTCCTCTTTGGATTCCTTTTGTTAGGGGTTCTCTGCGCTTCCTGGACTTGTAAGTCTATTTCTTTCACCAGGTAGGGGAAGATTACTGTCATTATTTTTTCAAATAGGTTTTCAATATCTTGCTCTCTCTCTTCTTCTGGCACCCTTATAATTCAGATGTTGGTACGCTTGAAGCTATCCCAGAGGCTCCTTACACTATCTTCTTAATTTTGGATTCTTTTTTCATTTTGCTTTTCCGGTGGGGTTTTTTGCTTCTTCGTATTTCAAATCGTTGACTTGATTCTTGCGATCCGCTAGTCTACTGTTGGGAGTCTGTATAATATTCTTTAATTCAGTCATTGTATGCTTAATTTCTAGTTGGTCATTTATCACAACCTCGAGGGTCTCATTAGATTTCTTGTAGGTCTCATTAAGTTTATCGGCAGTTTCCACTCAGCCAGTCTTCCTGTGGTTCTGGGTGATGTCCGTTCCGTCTTTTAGTTGCATTTTTGAAGTGGTTGTTTGAGGGAGCAAACTCCAGTGTTTACCTATGCCACCATCTTGGTTTCTCCCAACACCATTTATTAAAGAGATTGTCTTGACTCCATTGTATGCTCTTGCCTCCTTTGTCAAATATTAATTGGGCATAGTGGTTTGGGTCGATTTCTGGGTTCTCTATTCTATTCCATTGATCTATATGTCTGTTCTTGTGCCAGTACCAAGCTGTTTTAAGTACAGTGGCTTTGTAATACAGCTTGACATCTGGTATTGAGATCCCACCTACTTTGTTCTTCTTTCTCAGGATTGCTGCAGCTATTCAATGTCTTTTTTTATTCCAGATGAATTTTTGGAACGTTCCTTCTAGATCTGTGAAATATGCCGTTGGTAGTTTAATAGGGATTGCATTGAATCTATAGGTTGCTTTGGGTAGTATGGACATTTTGATGATGTTGATTCTACCAATCCATGAACACGGTATGTTCTTCCATCTGTTTATGTCTTCCTCTATCTCTTCTTTCAGTGTCCAGTAGTTTTTCGCATATAAATCTTTTACCTCCTTAGTTACGTTTATTCCTAGGTATCTTCATTTTTTTGATGCAATCATAAATGGGATTGCTTTTTTAGTCTCACTTTCTGTAAGTTCACTATTGGTGTAAAGAAATTCCATAGATTTATTGGTATTAATTATGTATCCTGCTACATTGCTGAATTCATTTATTAAGTCTAATATTTTTGATGGAGGGTTCTCTATGTACAGCATCATGTCATCTGCAAATAAGGACAGTTTTACTTCTTCTTTTCCAATTTGGATGCCTTTATTTCTTCTTCTTGTCTGATAGCAATGGCTAGTACTTCAAGTACTATGTTGAACAGGAGTGGTGAAAGGGGGCATCCCTGTCTTGTTCCGGTTCTTAGGGGGAATGGTTTTAGTTTTTGCCCATTGATTATGATGTTGGCTGTGGGTTTGTCATATATGGCTTTTATTATGTTGAGGTATGATTCTTCTATTCCTATCTTGCTGAGAGTTTTTATCAAGAAAGGGTGTTGGATTTTGTCAAATGCTTTTTCTTCATCAATTGATATGACTATGTGGTGTTTATCTCTTAGTTTGTTTATGTGACGTATTATTTATATTTATTTGTGGATATTGTACCATCCTTGCATCCCTGGGATAAATCCTACTTGGTCATGGTGTATGATCTTTCTGATGTACTGCTGGATCCGATTTGCTAGGATTTTGTTGAGGATTTTGGCATCTATGTTCATGAGGGATATTGGCCTGTAATTCTCTTTCATTGTGTTGTCTTTATCTGGTTTTGGTATTAGGGTGATCCTGGCTTCATAGAACTAGCTGGGAAGTGTTTCTTCCTCTTGAATATTTTGGAATAGTCTGAGGAGGATAAGTTTTACTTCTTCCATGAATGTTTGGTAAAACTCCCCTGTGAAGCCATCTGGCCCTAGGCTTTTGTTTCCTAGGAGCTTTTTGATGACTGCTTCAATTTCTTCATTTGTTATTGGCCTATTGAGATTTTTAGATTCTTCCTGATTAAGTTTTGGAAGGTTGTATTTTTCTAGGAATATGTCCATTTCCTCCAGGTTGTCTAGTTTGTTGGAATAGAGTTGTTCATAGTATTTTCTACAATCCCTTATATTTCTGTGGGGTCTGTTGTTATTTCTCCTCTTTCATTTCTGATTTTGTTTATTTGGATCCTCTCTCTTTGTTTCTTGGTGAGCCTGGCTAGAGGTTCATCAATCTTTTTTATCCTTTCAAAGCACCAGCTCTTGGTTTTCTTGATCTTTTGTATTGTGTTTTTGGTCTCTATGTCGTTTATCTCTGCTCTGATCTTTATTATTTCCTTCCATCTGCTTACTCTGGGTTTTTCTTGTTGCTCTCTTTCTAACTCTTTGAGTTGTATGGTTAGGTGATTTATTCTCATTGTTTCTTGTTTCTTGCAGTACGCTTGTAGAGCTATGAACTTCCCTCTCAAGACTGCTTTCACTGTGTCCCATAGGTTTTGGATTGTTGTGTTTTCATTGTCATTTGTTGCAATGATGTTTTTTATTTCTTCTTTTCTCTCTTTGGTAACCCAGTCATTGTTTAATAGTGTGCTATTTAGTCTCAATGTGTTTGATTTTTTTGGATTGTTTTTATTGTAGTTGATTTCCAGTTTTATGCCATTGTGATCTGAGAAGACGCTTGATATGATTTCAATTTTCTTGAATTTGAAGAGACTTTGTCTGTGACCCAATATATGGTCTATCTTTGAAGATGACAAATGTGCACTTGAGAAGAAATTATATTCTGTGGCTTTGTGGTGAAATGTTCTGAAGAGGTCAATTAATTCCATCTGATCTAGTGAGTCATTTAGGATTGATGTTTCTTTGCTGATTTTTTGTTTACAGGATTTGTTCAGTGCTGATAATGGGGTGTTAAAGTCCCCTACTATGATTGTATTGCTGTCAATCTCTCCCTTGTTCTCCTCCAGAAGATTTCTTATGTATTTGGGTGCTCCTATATTGGGTGCATATAAGTTTACCAGAATTATTTCTTCTTGTTGGATTGCTCCCTTTAGTATTACGAAATGGCCTTCTTTATCTCTTTTTATGTCCTTCAATTTGAGATCTAATTTGTCAGATATAAGTATTGCTCCCCTGGCTTTTTTTTTTCATTTCCATTCGCCTGAAAAACCTGTTTCCATCCCTTCACCATCAGTCTGTGTGTGTCTTTTTTTCTGAGGTGGGTTTCCTGTAGACAGCAGATATATGGGTCATGTTTTTTTATCCACTCATTTACCCTATGTCTTTTGATTGGGGCATTTTATCCATTTACATTTAAAGTTATTATTGATAGATACTTGTTAGTCACCATTTTTATTCTTTATCCCTGTGTTCCTTCTTTGTTTACTATTTTTTCTTTTTACAGCAGACCCTTTAGCATTTCTTGCATTGCTGGTTTGGTAGTATTAATTTCCCAGAGACCTTTTTAGTGTGTGAAGCACCTAATTTCACCCTCAACTTTAATTGATAGCCTTGCTGGGTACAGTATTCTTTGATTCAGACCCTTCCTTTGTATGACTTTATATATTTCATTCCGTTCCCTTCTCGCCTGATGTGTTTCTGTTGAGAAATCAGTCGCTAGTCTGATGGTGGCTCCTTTGTAGATGACTTTCTGTCTCTCTCTTGCTGCATTTAAGATTCTTGCTTTGTCGTTGGTGTTTGCCAATTTAATTATAATGTGCCTTGGCATCGGTCTTTTGGGGTTCATTTTGTTTGGCACTCTGTGAGCTTCTTGGATTTGTGTTAGTTTTTTCTTCCCTATATCAGGGAAGTTTTCCATTATTATTTTTTCAAATAGGTTTTCTATTCCTTGCTCAGTTTCCTCTCCTTCTGGCAACCCTATTATGTGGATGTTGTTTCGTTTTGTGTTGTCCCAGAGTTCTCTTAGGCACTCCTCCTGCTTTTTAATTTTTTTTCTAGAAGCTGCTCTGCTTGGGTATTTTTTCCTACCTCATCTGCTAGCTCACTGATTCAGTCCTCTCCTTCTTCTAGTCTACTGTTGATGCTTTCTATTGTGTTCTTTATAGCAGTGATGTCATTTTTCATTTCTTCTTAGTTTTTCTTCATTTCCTCTTGGTTCTTACACATATTGTTGAATTTCTCTTCCATTCTTTTCATCTACCCTATAACCATTTCTCCAAATTCTTTCTCTGATAGGTTGCTTGCCTCCCTTGCCTCCATTTCGTTTACTTCCTTTTCTGGTGATGCCTGTTTTTCTTTCATATGCGGGCTGATTCTTGGCCTCCCCATGATCTCTCTGCTCCAGGTGTTTGGTTATGTAGTTCTGTCTCTGCTGCGTTGATTTAAAGGCACAAAATATGACACAACAAGGCACAGCATACAAGGCACTGAACACAAATGTATTCACGATATTAATAATCCCAAATATAAGTGACCACCTGAGCAAAGAGATTTAGGGGATAAGGAAGAAAAGGGAAAAAGATAAAAGAGAAAAAGACAAAAAGTGAGTGCGAAATGAAATTGGGAAAAGGGAGGGGAAAAAAAGTAAGAGAAAAGAGAGAGAATGAAATAGAAGAGGGGAAGAGACTATTTATATGGGGAGAAATCTCCAATAGAATCACCACTAATGCCAACAAATTCCAGCAACAGATCCCTGGAGATGAATGCAAACTACAAACAACCACTAATATCAAGCGAGGCGAGGGAAAACAGAAGCACAAAAATAAGCGAAAAAGAAAAAAAAAGAGAAAAAAAAACAACAACAGAAAAATAAAAAGCAAAACAACCTCACAAACAAGCATAAAAAACACCAATATACTCAACAGTCAAGCAAACAACAACAAAACAACAGAGAGAGGGAAAAAAATTGGATCGTGAAGAAAGATATGGGAGAGGTGTATATGGATTTAGAACAGGGGATTGGAAATTGGATATATAAGTAGGGTGAAATTTTGACAGGGGGTAAAAAGAAGTCATAGGGAAAATCTAAAGCAGAAATAGGGTAAGAGAAACAGGACAACAAAAGGGGAAATGTCAGGAAGAGAGTTTTGGCATAAACGTAAAGTTGAGGTAGAGAAAAATGATGCTAAAGGAACAATGAAAATAGAATGTAGAACACTAATCCCAAAATAAAATAAAGAGAAAATAAAATGACACTTTAAAAATGGTAAAATGGTAGTAGTAATAATAATGGTTAAAAATAAAAATGTAGTCATTAAAAGGGTAAAATCAGGTGATGAAAAAAGAAACAAAAAATGGTTTCTTAATTAAAAGGTGAAAAAAGAATAGAAAGAAATAAAATAAAAAAGTGCAGTAGTGAAGGTCCTTCACTTATAAATATAAACAATATCTTCGTCATTTCCCAGCTGTTTGAACATGAGTTTTCAGTGTATTTACACTGTCCTTTAGATTTTAAGGCTCCATTTACTTGCAATTCAAGTGTTCTATAGACATTTCCAGAAAATTTCATGGTCTATCATTGTGAATTTTAAGACTAATAATCACATTTCTGTTGTGTACTGAGCTCTATAAGCTTGAAGTCTTAAGTATTTTACCTACTTTCCTTTAGAAAAGCCAACTATTTAAACCAGAATTAGAAATGTAAACAGAATTCTCAGCATTTCACAGCTGTTTGAACGTGAGTTTTCAGTGTATTTACATTGCCCTTTAGATTTTAACGATCCATTTACTTGTAATTTAAGTGTGAAATATACATTTCTAGACAATTCCAGGGTCTATCATTGTGAATTCTATGACTAATAACCACATTTCCATAGTGTTCTGAAATCTATAACCTTGAATTCTTAAGTATTTTAACTGTTATGCCCAGATTTCAGGATCCCCAAAAGATCATCAGGGAGCCAGCCGTGTCCAATGCAAAAGCAAAGAGTCTTTATTCAAGCCCGGCCTTGGCTCCTCTACCCTCCTTACCGACGCAGTGGCAGGATGCGAGATAGAGAGCTTTGTGGGTAGAGGGGTTTTATAGGGGGGTTGGAGTAAGGGGAGGAGAGAGGACTGTGGGCCCTGCCGATTGGCCAGGTGCAAGTCGGTGTCTTGTTACACAGGATGTGGTCGTATCTATGGCGTGCACTTCCCTTGATTATCATTGGTTAGTTTAAAGAAATCCTAGGCGTGGCTAGCAGAGGCTTGGGCTTCTGCAAAGAAGCTCCTTGCTGAGCACATGGCTGCTGCCCAAAAATGGAGGATTGCAGGCAAGATGGAGGGCGTAGCACTCGCCCTTTCATTAACTACTTTCCTTTAGAAGAGCCAACTACTTAAACCGGAATTAGAAACGTAAACAGAATGATCGGCATTTCACTGCAGTTTTCAAGTAGTTTTCAGTGTATTTACACTGCCCTTTTGATATTAAGGCTCTATTTACTTGTAATTCAAGTGTTCCATATACATTTCTAGAATTCTAAGACTTAAACCACATTCCCATAATGTTCTGAGCCTAGAGCTTGACTTCTTAAGTACTTTAAGTAGTTTCCTGTAGAAAAGCCAACTCATTTAACCGGAATTATAAAGGTAAACAGAATGTTCCTCATTTCACAGCTGTTGTCAGTGAGTTTTCAGTGTATTTACACTGCTCTTTAGATATTACAACTCCATTTACCTGTAATTCACGTTTTCCATATACATTTCTAAACAATTGAGGGATTATCATGGTGAATTATAAGACAAATAACCACATTCCCATAGTGTTCTGAGCTCTATAAGCTTGAATTCTTAAGGATTTTAACTAGTATCCTTTAGAAAAACAAGTCATTGAACGGGAATTATAAATGGAAACAGAATGCTCAGCATCTCACAGCTCTTTGAACATAAGTTTTCAGTGTATCTACACTGCCCTTTATATATTAAGGCTACATTAACTTGTAATTCAAGTGTTCCATATACATTTCTAGACAATTCCAGTGTCTATCATTGTGAATTTTAAGACCAATAACCACATTCCCATAGTCTCCTGAGGTCTATAAGATTGAATTTTTAAGGATTTTAACAAGTATCCTTTAGAAAAGCTAAGTCATTAATAAGAAATTATAAATGTAAAGAGAATACACGCATTTCACAACTGTGTGAACATGAGTTTTCAGTGTATTTACACTCTCCTTTAGATATTAAGGATCCATTTACCTGTAATTTAGTGTTCCATTTACAATTCTGGACAATTGAGGGACTATCATTGTGAATTCTAAGACTAATAACCACATTCCCATAGTGTTCTGAGCTCTATAAGCTGAATTCTTAAGTATTTTAACTAGTTTCCTATAGAAAAACCAACTCATTAAATGGGAATTAAAAACGTAAATAGAATGCTCCTCATTTCACAGCTATTTGAACATGAGTTCTCAGTGTATTTACACTGACCTTTAGATATTTAGACACCATTTACTGGTAATTCAAGTGTTCCACATACAGTTCTAGACAATTTCCGTATCTATCATTGTGAACTCTTAGACTAATAACCACATTCCCATAGTGTTCTGTGCTCTAAAATCGTGAATTCTTAAGGATTTTAACTAGTATCCTTTAGAAAAGCCAAGTCAATGAATGGGAATTATGAATGTAAACAATATACTTGACATTTCACAGCTGTTTGAACTTGAATTTTCAGTGTATTTACACTGCTCTTTAGGTATTAAGTCTCCATTTATTTGTATGTCAAGTGTGCCATATACATATCTAGATAATTCAAGGGTCTATCATTGAATTCTAAGACCAATAACCACATTCCCATAGTGTTCTGAGCTGTATAAGCTTGAATTCTTAAGGATTTTAACTAGTACCCTTTAGAAAACCCAAGTCATTAATCCGAAATTATAAATGTAAACAGTATACTCGCATTTCACAACTGTGTGAACGTGCGTTTTCAGTGTATCTACACTCTCCTTTAGATATTACGGATCCATTTACCTGTAATTCAAGTGTTCCATACACATTTCTAGACAATTGAGGGACTATCTTTATCAATTCTAAGACTAATAACCACATTCCCATAGTGGTCTGAGCTCTATAAGCTTGAATTATTAAGTATTTTAAATAGTTTCCTGTAGAAAAACCAACTCATTAAACAGGAATTATAAAGGTAAATAGAATGCTCCTCATTTCACAGCTATTTCAACTTGAGTTCTCAGTGTATTTACACTGACCTTTAGATATTAAGGCTCCATTTACTTGTAATTCAAGTGTTCCACATACAGTTCTAGACAATTCCCGGATCTATCATTGTGAACTCTTAGACTAATAACCACATTCCCATAGTATTCTGAGCTCTAGCAGCTTGAATTCTCAAGTATTTTAACTAGTTTCCTGTAGAAAAGCCAACTCATTAAAATGGAATTATAAAGGTAAACAGAATGCTCCTCATTTCACAACTGTTTTAAGTGAGTTTTCAGTGAATTTACACTGCCCTTTAGATATTAAGGATCCATTTACTTGTAATTCAAGTGTTCCATATACATTTCTAGACAATTCCCGGATATATCATTGTGAACTCTTAGACTAATAACCACATTCCCATAGTGTTCTGAGCTCTATAAGAATGAATTCTTAAGGATTTTAATTAGTATCCTTTATAAAAGCCAAGTCCTTGAACAAGAATTATAAATGGAAACAGAATGCTCGTCATATCACAGCTGTTTGAACATGAGTTTTCAGTGTATCTACACTGTCCTTTAGATTTTAAGGCTCCATTTACTTGCAATTCAAATGTTCCATATACATTTCTAGACAAGTCCAGTGTCTATCATTGTGAATTCTAAGACACATTCCCATAGTCTTCTGAGGTCTATAAGCTTGAATTTTTAAGGATTTTAACAAGTATCCTTTAGAAAAGCCAAGTCATCAATCAGGAATTATAAATGTAAAGGGTATACACGCTTTTCACAATTGTGTGAACGTGAGTTTTCAGTGTATTTACACTCTCCTTTAGATATTAAGGCTCCATTTACCTGTAATTAAGTGAACCATTTACAATTCTGGACAATTGAGGAACGATCATTGTGAATTCTAAGACTAATAACCACATTCCTATAGTGTTCCCGAGCTCTATCAGCTTGAATTCTTAAGTATTTTAACTAGTTTCCTGTAGAAAAGCCAACTCATTAAAATGAAATTATAAAGGTAAACAGAATTCTCATTTCACAACTGTTTTAAGTGAGTTTTCAGTGAATTTACACTACCCTTCAGATATTAAGGCTCCATTTACTTGTAATTCAAGAGTTCCATATACATTTCTAGACAATTCCCGTATCTATCACTGTGAACTCTTAGACTAATAACCACAGTCCCATAGTGTTCTGAGCTCTCTAAGCATGAATTCTTAAGGATTTTAATTAGTATCCTTTAGAAAATCCAAGTCATTGAACAAGAATTATAAATGTAAACAATATATTTGTCATTTCCCAGCTGTTTGAACGTGAGTTTTCTGTGTATTTACACTGTCCTTTAGATTTTAAGGCTCTATTTACTTGCAATTCAAGTGTTCTATAGACATTTCCAGAAAATTCCATGGTCTATCATTGTGAATTTTAAGACTAATAATCACATTTCTATTGTGTACTGAGCTCTATAAGCTTGAATTCCTAAGTATTTTAACTATTTTTCTTTAGAAAAGCCAAGTATTTAAACCGGAATTAGAAATGTAAACAGAATTCTCAGCATTTCACAGCTGTTTGAACATGAGTTTTCAGTGTATTTACATGGCCCTTTAGATATTACGCCTCCCTTTACTTTTAATTCAAGTGTGCCATATACATTTCTAGACAAATCCAGGTTCTATCATTGTGAAATCTGAGACTAATTACCACATTCCAATAATGTTCTGAGCTGTAAAATCTTGAATTCTTAAGGATTTTAACTAGTATCCTTTAGAAAAGCCAAGCCATTAATCAGGAATTATAAATTTAAACAGTATACACACATCAACAAGTGTATGAAAATGGGTTTTCACTGTATTTACACTCTCCTTTATATATTAAGTGAATGGGACGATGCCCAACCAACTGAGCAACACAGGCAAGAGACAGAACTATTTTTTAGTTATACTGTATACCACCATATCTAGTACCCATTTGAAATTCAATATGTATTTTTATCTTAAAAATGTATGGTAGCTATCTGGGCCCCATTGTCATTTTGATTTGCATCTCTCTGATGATAAGTGACTTTGAGCATGTTTTCATATGTCTCTTGGCCTTCTGTATGTCCTCTTTGAAAAAGTGTCTATTTAGGTCCTTTGCCCATTTTTATTTTTTTTAATAAATCTTTATTGTTCAGATTATTACAATTGTTTCTCTTTTTTCCCCTCATAGCTCCCCTCTACCCAGTTCCCACCCCACCCTCTGTCCTTACCCCCCCTCACTGTCCTCATTCATAAGTATACGATTTTTGTCCAGTCTCCCCAAACCCCCCACAAACCTTTCCCCCCTGAGAATAATCAGTCCACTCCCTTTCTATGCCCCTGATTCTATTATAATCACCAGTTTACTCTGTTCTTCAGATTTTTTATTCACTTGATTTTTAGATTCACTTATTGATAGATATGTATTTGTTGTTCATAATTTGTATCTTTACCTTTTTCTTCTTCTTCCTCTTCTTAAAGAATACCTTTCAGCATTTCATATAATACTGGTTTGGTGGTGATGAACTCCTTTAGCTTTTTGTTATCAGTGAAGCTCTTTATCTGACCTTCAATTCTGAATGATAGCTTTGCTAGGTAAAGTAATCTTGGTTGTAGGTTCTTGGTATTCATCACTTTGAATATTTCTTGCCACTCCCTTCTGGCCTGCATAGTTTCTGTTGAGAAATCAGCTGACAGTCGTATGGGTACTCCCTTGTAGGTAACTGACTGTTTTTTTCTTGCTGCTTTTAAGATTCTCTCTTTGTCTTTTGCTCTTGGAATTTTAATTATGATGTGTCTTGGTGTGGTCCTCTTTGGATTCCTTTTGTTTGGGGTTCTCTGCGCTTCCTGGACTTGTAAGTCTATTTCTTTCACCGGGTAGGGAAAGTTTTCTGTCATTATTTCTTCAAATAGGTTTTCAATATCTTGTTCTCTCTCTTCTTCTGGCACCCCTATAATTGGAATGTTGGTACGCTTGAAGTTGTCCCAGAGACTCCTTACACTATCTTCATATTTTTGGATTCTTTTTTCTTTTTGTTTTTCCGGTTGGGTGTTTTTTGCTTCTTTGTATTTCAAATCTTTTACTTGATTCTTGGGATCCTCTTGTTTGATGTTGGATCTCTGTATATTATTCTTTATTTCAGTCAGTGTATGCTTAATTTCTAGTTGGTCCTTTTTCATATCCTTGAGGGTTTCACTAAATTTATTGGCGGTTTCTAGAAAATTCTTGAAAAACCTTATAACCGTGGTTTTGAACTCTATATCCAGGTGTTTGCTTTCCTCCATTTCTGTCATTTGTGACCTGTTTCTTTGTCTCAGCATTTTTTATGCTTCCCTGTGTTGATAGAGTGGCTTTCTGTGCTAGGTGTCCTATAGGGCACAGTGGCTCAGCCTCCCCAATTACCTGAGGTGGACACTCTTGGTGCACCCATTTGTGAGCTGTGTGCACAGTCTTGTTGTAGTTAAGCCTTGATTGTTGTTGGTATCACTGGGAGGAATTGACATCCAGGCCAACTGGCTGTGAGAATCAGCTGTGTCTACAGTGGGAGAACTTCTGTGCTGAAGACACCCTTCTGGGGCAAGACTTGCCTCAGTGGGGCTTTGGTGTTCACTGAGTCTGCTCCCTGAGTGTGTCCCTTATGGATCTGAGGAGTTTTAATCTGGATGGTCCCACTCTGACCACTGGGTATACGGGCTCTTGGATCTCTAAGGAAGTGCTAATTTAGCCTCTGCCTGAGGCTATCCAGCAGGAGCTATGGAGAGATCTGCAGATTCCTCTTCCTTGGGGTTTGGAGGTGCCCAGATGAGGTCCAGCTGTGAAGCAATGCAAGCTGCTGTGGGGCCTTGAGCCTTCTTTTGGATGTTCTGGGTCTCTCTGACCCAGCTCCAGTTTGTTAGGTAATTTTAGATCTCAAAGGGCCAGCCCATTCATATGCAAAAGCCTCTGCTCACAGCTTGGGTGTGGTGGGGTCTCAGGGAATCAACAGGGTGGAGCAGGCAGTTATGGCTGGTCCTCAGTCCTGCCCTAAGAGGTCCCACGTCTCAGTGTCCCGTGGTAATCGCTGCAAGCAACTCTGATAGAAAGCCGCCCTCGAGTTCTGCCCGCTGCCAGATAGTCCAGTTTCTCCCCATATGAGTCTGGGTCCCCAGAGACTCACCCGGAACTGGAGTTTGGAGCAGTCGGGAGCTTGTGTCTCCCTCCCAATTAAAAAAGACTCCGGCGTCCTCCCTTGCCAGCCCTTTCTGCGCTCGCGCCTCAGTACCTCTGCACTTTACTTCTGCACCTCCTCTGAGTCTCAGTGTGCTTTTCTCCTTCCTTCTAGTTGTAGAATTTCCACTCAGCCAGCCTTCCAGTGGTTCTGGATGATATCTGTTTTG
Organism: Myotis lucifugus; assembly: GCF_000147115.1. Taxonomy (NCBI): domain Eukaryota; kingdom Metazoa; phylum Chordata; class Mammalia; order Chiroptera; family Vespertilionidae; genus Myotis; species Myotis lucifugus. The sequence continues at coordinate 187,461 of NW_005871805.1, read as the reverse complement.
TCTTTTAGTGCCGGAGTCCATTCATTGTCTTCACTAGCTGAGTTTAGACAGAAACCCCCCCAAAAGCTAGTAGCCATTGAAAGTCCTAGTGAAAGTCAGGGCTGTGCACCACCCAGTTAATCTAGGAACCATTCAGTTAATTTAGGTAATAATAGTTGAAGCATCCACACCTTAGTTCCCTTAATTCCTTAGATAGTTATGTAGATCCTTGTTGATTATTGTTAGTCAGTTACTCTGCCTACACTCGGAAATCTATTGATAAGCTAATCAGCTACTCTGCCTACACTCGGAAATCTATTGATAAGCTAATCAGTTACTCTGCCTACTCTTGGAAATCTATTGATGAGTTAATCAGATACTTTTGTCTACTCCTGGAAATTGCTGATCTGTGTGTCATTGAAACTTCCTTTTCTTAGGGGCTACTCCAGATCAATAAAAGATTGGAGCAGCCTGAGCATGGGTGGAAGTCTTTTGGGACTTGCCCGCCTGGTCCTCCAATATTGCAAAATTATCTCGTGTCTGTTTCTCTCATTTGCTGTGCGGCTCCACTTTCAGGTACCGAACCCTACTCCACGTGGGACGTGGAAGGAATCACCCAACATTTTAGTTGTATTTTTGAAGTGGTTGTGCGAGGCAGGAATTTCTGGTGTTTACCTATGCCGCCATCTTGGTTTCTCCCTTTTGCCCATTTTTAAATTGAATTGTTTATCTTTCTTTTGTTACATTGTATGAGTTCCCTATAAATTTTGGAGATTAAACCCTTATTGGAGATAACATTGGCAAATATGTTCTCCCATGCAGTGGGCTTTCTTGTTGTTTTGTTGATGGTTTCCTTTGCTGTACAGAGCTTTTTATTTTGATGTAGTCCCATTTGTTTATTTTCTCCTTAGTCTCCATTGCCCTAGGAGCTGTATCAGTAAAGATATTGCTATGACATACATCTGCTATTTTGCTGCCTATGGATTCTTCTAAGATTTTTATGGTTTGCTGTCTTACGTTTAAGTCCTTTATGCATTTTGAGTTTATTTTTGTGTATGGTGTAAGTTGGTGATCTAGTTTCATTTTTTTTGCATGCATTTATCTAATTTTCCCAACACCATTTACTGAAGAGACTGTCTTGACTCCATTGTATGCTCTTGCCTCCTTTGTCAGATTTTTTTTTTAATTTTTTAAAATATATTTTTATTGATTTCAGAGAGGAAGTGATAGAGAGATAGAAACATCAATGATGAGAGAGAATCATTGATCGGCTGCCTCCTGCATGCCCCCTATTGAGGGTCGAGTCTGTAACCTGAGCCTGTGCCCTTACTAGGAATCGAACAGTGACCTCCTGATTCATAGGTTGGTGCTCAACCATTGAGCTGAGCCACACTAGTCAGGCCAGCTTTCTTATAATTAGTATTTGCATGGTATATCTTCCTTCCATGTCTTTGTATTTAAAATAAGTTTCTTATCAGCAGCATGTTTCTGGGTCTTGCTATTTTTACCTAGTTTGAACATCTTTATTTTTTACTTTTTAATTGCACAGTTCAGTACATTTACATTTCATTTTGTTATTGATGATTGGACTTAAGTCTGCCACCTTGCTATTTGTTTCTTATTTTCCCCAGTTTTCTTTATTCCTCCTTTTCTGTCTTCTTTTGAATTAATAGAATAATTTTTAATCTTTTTTTATTGCTTAAAGTATTACAAAGGGTATTACATATGTGTCCCTTTTTCCCCCCGCCCTTGACTACCCCCCAGTGTCTTATGTCCATTGGTTATGCTTATATGCATGCATACAAGTACTTCAGTTGATCTCTTACCCCCCTCCCTCCTGCCCCCCAACCCTCAGCGGCCTTCCCGCTGCAGTTTGACAATCTGTTTGAGGCAGTTCTGCCTCTGTATCTATTATTGTTCAAAGGTTTATAATGGTCTCTATTATCCATGAGTGTGTGAGATCCTGTGGTATTTTTCCTTCATTGACTGGCTTATTTCACTTAGCATAATGCTCTCCAGTTCCATCCATGCCGTTGCAAATCGTAAGAGTTCCTTCTTTTTTACAGCAGCATAGTATTCCATCGTGTAGATGTACCACAGTTTTCTAATCCATTCATTTACTGATGGGCACTTAGGCTGTTTCCAGATCTTAGCTATGGTGAATTGTGCTGCTATGAACATACGGGTGCATATATCCTTTCTGATTGGTGTTTCTGGTTTCTTGGAATATATTCCTAGAAGTGGGATCACAGGGCTAAATGGGAGTTCCATTTCCAATTTTTTGAGGAAACTCCATACTGTCTTTCATAGTGGCTACACCAGTCTGCATTCCCACCAGCAGTGCACGAGTGTTCCTTTTTCTCCACATCCTCTCCAGCACTTGTCGTTTGTTGATTTGTTGATGATAGCCAGTCTGATAGGTGTAAGATGGTACCTCATTGTTGTTTTGATTTGCATCTCTCGGATGATTAGTGACTTTGAGCATGTTTTCATATGGCTCTTGGCTTTCTGAATGTCATCTTTTGAAAGGTGTCTATTTAGGTCCTTTGCCCATTTTTTGATTGGATTGTTTATCTTCCTTTTGTTAAGTTGTATGAGTTCCCTATAAATTTTGGAGATTAGGCCCTTATCAGATATGACACTGGCAAATATGTTTTCCCACATAGTGGGTTTTCTCATTGTTTTGTTGATGGTTTCTTTTGCTGTGCAGAAGCTTTTTATTTTGATGTAGTCCCATTTGTTCAATTTCTCTTTAGTTTCAAGTGCCTTAGGAGCTGTATCAGTGAAGAAGTTGCTTCGGCATATATCTGATATTTTGTTGCCTTTGAATTCTACTAGAATTTTTATGGTTTCCTGTCATACATTTAAGTCCTTTATCCATTTTGAGTTTATTTTTGTGTATGGTGTAAGTTGGTGGTCTAGTTTCATTTTCTTGCATATATCTGTCCAATTTTCCCAACACCACTTATTGAAGAGACTATCTTGGCTCCATTGAATGTTCTTTCCTCCTTTGTCAAATATTAATTGAGCATATTGGTTCGGGCCAATTTCTGGGTTCTCTATTCTATTCCATTGATCTATATGCCTGTTCTTGTGCCAGTACCAGGCAGTATTGAGAACAGTGGCTTTGTAATACATCTTGATATCTGGTATTGAGATCCCACCTACATTCTTCTTTCTCAGGATTGCTGCAGCTATTCGGGGTCTTTTTTTATTCCAGATGAATTTTTGGAAAGTTCGTTCTAGATCTGTGAAGTATGCCGTTGGTATTTTAATGGGAAGTGCGTTGAATTTATAGATTGCTTTGGGTAGTATGGACATTTTAATGATGTTGATTCTACCAATCCATGAACACGGTATGTTCTTCCATCTGTTTATGTCTTCCTCTATCTCTTTTTTCAACACCCTATAGTTTTCTGAGTAGAGGTCTTTTACCTCTTTAGTTAAGTTTATTCCTAGGTTTCTTAATTTTTTTGGTGCTATGGTAAATGAGATTGTTTTTATAATCTCTCTTTCTGAAAGTTCACTATTAGTGTACAGAAATGCCTCAGATTTCTTGGGGTTAATTATGTATCCTGCTACATTGCCAAATTCATGTATTAAGTCTAGTAGCTTTTTGATGGAGTCTTTAGGGGTTTTATGTATAATATCATGTCGTCTGCAAATAAGGACAGTTTTACTTCCTCTTTTCCAATTTGGATGCCTTTTATTTCTTCTTCTTGCCTAATTGCAATGGCTAATATTTCCAGTACTATGTTGAACGGGAGTGGTGAGAGTGGGCATCCCTGTCTTGTTCCTGTTCTTAGGGGAAATGGTGTTAGTTTCTGTCCATTGAGTATGACGTTGGCTGTGGGCCTGTCATATATGGATTTTATTATGTTGAGGTATGATCCTTCTACTCCCACCTTGCTGAGAGTTTTTATCAAAAATGGGTGTTGGATTTTGTCAAATGCTTTTTCTGCATCAATTGATATGACCATGTGGTTTTTTTCTTTCAATTTGTTTATGTGATGTATCACGTTTATTGATTTGCAGATATTGTACCATCCTTGCATCCCTGGAATAAATCCTACTTGGTCATGGTGTATGATCTTTCTGATGTACTGCTGGATCCGATTTGCTAAGATTTTGTTGAGGATTTTGGCATCTATGTTCATGAGGGATATTGGCCTGTAATTCTCTTTCATTGTGTTGTCTTTACCTGGTTTTGGTATTAGGGTGATGCTGGCTTCATAGAATGAGCTTGGAAGTGTTCCTTCCTTTTGAATTTTTTGTAGTAGTCTGAGGAGGGTAAGTTTTAGTTCTTCCTTGAATGTTTGGTAAAACTCCCCTTTGAAGCCGCCTGGTCCTGAGATTTTGTTTGCTGGAAGCATTTTGATGACTGCTTCAATTTCTTCCATAGTTATTGGCCTATTGAGATTTTTAGATTCTTCCTGATTGAGTTTTGGAATGTTGTATTTTTCTAGGAATTTGTCCATTTCCTCCAGGTTGTCTAGTTTGTTGGAGTAGAGCTGTCCATAGTATTTTTTAACAATCATTTGTATTTCTGTGGGGTCTGTTGTTATTTCGCCTATATCATTTCTGATTTTGTTTATTTGGGTCCTCTCTCTTTGCTTCTTGGTGAGCCTGGCTAGAGGTTTGTCAATCTTGTTTATCCTTTCAAAGAACCAGCTTTTGGTTTCGTTGATTTTCTGTATTGTTTTTTTGGTCTCTATGTCATTTATTTCTGCTCTAATCTTTATTATCTCCTTCCTTCTGCTCACTCTGGGGTTTTCTTGTTGCTCTCTTTCTAATTCTTTGAGTTGTAGAGTTAGATGATTTACTACCATTTTTTCTTGTTTTTTGAGATAGGCCTGTAGAGCTATAAACTTCCCTCTCAGGACTGCTTTCATTGTGTCCCAGAGGTTTTGGATTGTTGTGTTTTCATTGTCATTAGTGTCCAGGATGTTTTTAATTTCTTCTTTGATCTCATTGGTAACCCAATCAATATTTAATAACATGCTATTCAGCTCCCAAGTGTTTGAGTATTTTGGGTTGTTTTTATTGTAGTTTATTTCTAATATTATGCCATCGTGGTCTGAGAAAATGCTTGGTATGGTTTCAATCTTCTTGAATTTGGGGAGACTTTGCTTGTGACCCAATATGTGGTCTATTTTTGAATCTGTCCCATGAGCACTTGAGTGGAATGTATATTCTGTGGCTTTGGGGTGAAGTGTTCTGAAGATGTCAATTAAGTCCATCTGATGTAGTGAGTCATTTAGGATTGCTGTTTCTTTGCTGATTGTTTGTCTAGAGGACTTATCCAGTGATGTCAGTGGTGTATTAAAGTCCCCTACTATGATTGTCTTGTTGTCGATCTCTCCTTTGATATCTTCCAGGAGTTTTTTTTATGTATTTGGGTGCTCCTGCATTGGGTGCATATATGTTTATCAGGGTTATATCTTCTTGTTGTATTGATCCCTTTAGTATTATGAAGTGGCCTTCCTTATCTCTTGTTATGGCCTGCACTTTGATGTCTATTTTGTCCGATATAAGTATTGCTACCCCACCTTTCTTTTCCTTTCCATTTGCCTGAAAGATATTTTTTCATCCCTTCACTTTCAGTCTGTGTGAGTCCCTTCTAATGAGGTGGGTCTCTTGTAGACAGCAGATGTATGGGTCATGTTTTTTTATCCATTCAGCCACTCGATGTCTTTTGGTTGGAGCACTTAGTCTGTTTACGTTTAAAGTTATTATTGAAAGGTACTTGTTTGTAGCCATTTCTTTTTTTGTGTGGCTGTTTTCTTTCTGTGCTTTTTATTTCTTTTTACACCAGTCCCTTTAGCATTTCTTGCATTGCTGGCTTGGTGGTGATAAACTCCCTTAGCCTTTTTTTGTCTATGAAGCTTCTTATTTCCCCTTCAATTTTGTATGATAGCCTTGCTGGATAGAGTATTTTTGGATTCAGTCCTTTGCTTTGCATCACTTTGTAAATTTCCGTCCATTCTTTTCTGGCCTGATGTGTTTCTGTTGAGAAATCATTTGATAATCTAATGGGAGATCCCTTGTATGTAACTTTCCGTCTCTCTCTTGCAGCCTGTAAGATTCTCTCTTTGTCCTGAACATTTGCCATGGTAATTATGATGTGTCTTGGTGTGGGTCTTTTCGGGTTCACCTTGTTTGGGACTCTCTGTGCTTGTGTGACTTTTTTCTTCCCCACCTCAGGGAAGTTTTCTGATATTATTTCTTCGAGTAGGTTTTCTAACCCTTGTTCCTGTTTCTGTTGTTCTGGCACCCTATTATTCGTATGTTGTTTCGTTTCATGTTGTCCCATAGCTCCCTTAGGCTCTCCTCCTGTCTTTTAATTTTTTTCTCCAATTGCAGTACAGTTTGGGTGTGTTTTGCTTCTTTGTCTTCTAATTCGCTAATTCGGTCCTCCGCTTCTCCTAGTCTACTGTTGATGCTTTCAATGGTGTTTTTTATTGCAGCTATATCCCTCTTCATTTCTTCTTGGGTCTTGCATAAGTTATTGATTTTTTCATCTGTTTCTTCTTGCTTCTTGCATAAGTAGTTGATTTTTTCCTCCATACGGTTTATGCACGCTAGGACCCTTATTCTGAATTCTTTTTCTGTCATGTTGCATGCCTCTGTCTCACTTAGCTGCTTTTCTGGTGAGTCCTCCTTTTCTTTCCTTTGGGGGTTTCTTTGCCTACCCATGTTTGATCTCACTGACATATCTAGATGTTGAGTCGTTCAGTGGCTGCTCCCTGGGTGGCAGTGGCTCCTTGGGCTGTGGTTGCTCCTTGGGCGGTTGTGGTAGCAGCTGCTCCTCAGTTGGCAGCAGCTCCTCTAGTGGGTGCTGTTCACAGCTGTGGTGGCTCTTCTGGCTGGTGGGGGGAGGCTTCACGTACAGCTGCTGTTCCTCAGACAGAGGGTGTGGTGATCAGGAGGCTGCTGTTGCTTGGATCTGCTGCGTTGATTTAAAGGCACAAAATACAACACAACAAGGCACAACGTACCAGGCACTGATCACAAATATATTCACGATATTAATAACCCCAAATAAAGGTGACCACCCGAATTAAGAGAATTAGGGGATAAGGGGGAAAGAAGAGAAAAGGATAAAAGAGAAAAAGGAAAAGAAAAGAAAAATAAGAAAAAAAACAAAAAGAAGTGCAAAAATGAAATTGGGAAAAAAAGAGGGGGAAAAAAAGAGCGAAAAGAGAGAATGAAGTAGAAGAGGGGAAGAGACTATTTGTATGAGGAGAAAACTCCGATAGAACTCTCCTTTGTCAGATATTAATTGAGCATAATGGCTTGGGTCAATTTTTGAGTTCTCTGTTCTGTTCCATTGGTCTATATGTCTGTTCTTGTGCCAGTACCAGGCAGTTTTGAGCACAGTGGCTTTGTAATATAGCTTGATATCTGGTATTGTAATCCCTGCAACTTTGTTCTTTCTCAAGATTGCTGTAGCTATTAATGAGGTACCATCTCACACATGTCAGAATGGCTATCATCAACAAATCAACAAACAACAAGTGCTGGTGAGGATGCAGAGAAAAAGGAACCCTCATGCATTGCTGGTGGGAATGCAGACTGGTGCAGCCACTGTGGAGAACGGTATTGAGTTTCCTCAAAGAATTAAAAATGGAACTCCCATTTGACCCAGTAATTCCACTCCTAGGAATATATCCCAAGAAAAAAGAAACACCAATCAGAAAGAATATATTCACCCCTATGTTCATAGAAGCCCAGTTTACAATAGCTAAGATTTGGAAACAGCCTTAGTGTCCATCAGTAGATGAGTGGATTAGAAAACTGGTACATCTACACAATGGAATACTATGCTGCTGTAAAAAAGAAGGAATTTTTACTCTTTGCAACAGCATGGATGGAACTGGAGAGCATTATGCTAAGCAAAATAAGCCAGTCAGAGAAAGATAAATATTACATGAGCTCACTCATGTGTGTAATATAATGAACAACATGAAGTGATGAAGAAAAATAGAACCAGAGATATAGAAGCATCAAACAGACCATCAAACCTCAGAGGGAAGGTAGGGGAGGGTGGGAGTAAGGGGAAGAGATCAACCAAAGGACTTGCATGCATGCATATGAGCACAACCTATGGACACAGACAGTACAGTGGTTGAGGGCATGTGCTGGAGGGTGAGACCAGCTGGGGAGAGGTCAATGTGGGAAAAGGAAACAAGAAAGAATTTAAATTAAATTAAAAAAATATATATGGGCCCCACATATTGTTGGAAACTACACATATCTGCTCAAGTCTTTCCCTGTAATATATATCTGAATTGAACAAAAGCCTCTTAGGCAATAAATCTCAGGATGTGAGCCTTTGCTATTAAACTGTTGAATATGTCCCACGATATTGATATCTGCTTTAACCTTAGAATCTCATCTGGTTCCAATATTATTTCAGGGTTGATTTAAAATATGTATAGTTGTGCAGCTTTTAAAAAATTGAATTGCCTTTTAATAATGGAATAGATGTTCCCTTTATTGAATTTCTGTGAAAGCACTAAGCAGCTGACTTGCAGTCTGTCCCAAGATAGAGCTTTGTACATTAATGAGCAACCCCTTTTTCTACACTGGCCAAATCACAGCACCCTAGGAATTCAAAAGAACTAAAATAAGAACATTGAAAGTAGATATTTCATGATAATCATAAACATTTTGAAGTTCTCTTTTAAGTCACCCATACCTTATTCTTAGTCTATTTCCCACTATCCCACTAAATACCATCTCTGGGTTACATGTGAGGTATAAACTCTCCCCATATGTCATTAAGATAAAACAAGCTCATTCTGAACCAAGAGCCTCTGGCTAGTTTTGTATCTTTCAGGGAAAATCTGAAATTTGATTAAGCAATCATTTCAGTAGAGGCTTTGGAAATGAGTATTTTCCTTTTATGGAACTTATTCCAGTCACTTCTCTGTTCTCTGGCTAGTCCAAACAACAACTTAACCACTTTTGTACTTTGTTCAAAGCTTGGTTGAGAGAAGTTATTCAAGGACATGGATCTAACTCTTGAAGTTCCATCACTTTCCTCACAATGAATTACAAGCTCTGCAAGATGCAGAAAGAAAGTCACCATCCGTGATGTCTTAACTTCCTTCCTGCCATCCTGGCCATCACAGAAGCCTCTAGCTGCTGGCAGCTATGTCAGCAAAGCAACATGAGTTTTCCTCATGCTGACTCTGCCCCAGGATTCTCACAGGGCCAGGTCCTCCCTCATCGGTTGTCATGTTTGTCACATTGGGCTCTGGTGATTCCTGTGCTGATAGACATGAGGACATGTCAGCAGCACCCCTGCTGCTTTCTTGGAGCCTTGTACTATGCTTGTGACCAAGCTGCAGAAAACACCAAGGGAAACCTTGTACTTCAGTAATACTTTTATTTTATTTTTTCATTTAATCATCATGATCGTCTGTCATTTTTTCTTTTTTTAAAATTGTTTTATTGCTTAAAGTATTACAAAGAGTATTATATATGTCTCCTTTTTTTCTCCCCTTTACCCTCCCTTAGCCTCCCATACCCCCCAGTGTCTTGTGTCCATTGGTTATGCTCATATGCATGCATACAAGTCCTTCGGTTGATCTCTTACCCACCCCCCAACCCTCCCCGGCCTTCCTGCTGTAGTTTGACAGTCTGTTCGATGTTGCTCTGCATCTGTATCTATTTTTGCTCATCAGTTTATAATGGTCTTAATTATCCATAAATGAGTGAGATCATGTGGTATTTTTCTTTCATTGACTGGCTTATTTCACTTAGCATAATGTAATACTTTTAAAGGGAGGGAGAGAAATTGCCCAGAACTCCTTATATAGTGCACCTCCTGAAGAGGGCAGCCTAGAGCCAAGCAGACTGAGTTTGCCCACAGTAAGTCACATACCTTCCATGACTAACCTTCTGGATCTGTGAATTGAGGATAATAAGACATAACTCTTAGGACTAATAGAAAGAACAAAGGAGTTAAAATTTGTAAAACACTTGGAGCAATGCCTGGCACATTGTAAGAATTAAATAAATGTTTGTTATATACATTTCTTTTGTTTAAATTTTATCTAATAAAGGATCCATCCATCCAAATTTTGTTTCTTATATAGAAATGGGACTTTATTTTTTAAAAATATATTTTATTGATTTTCTACAGAGAGGAAGGGAGAGGAATAGAGAGTTAGAAACATTGATGAGTGAGAAACATCGATCAGCTGCCTCCTGCACACCCCCTACTGGGGATGTGCCCACAACCAAGGTGCATGCCCTTGACCAGATTCGAACCTGGGACCCTTCAGTCTGCAGGCCAATGCTCTATCCACTGAGCCAAACCAGTTAGGGCAGAAATGGGCCTTTAAATTAATGGATGTGTTCTCACAAGATTTTAGTCCTGTTTCTATTTTCCAATTTAGAATTCACCTCACTTAAATAAGATTCAATAGAGCTCATTTCAGCTGCCTCACACAATGCCATCCATGAACAAGGCCCTGGGCATGCAGAGAGTGGATGGCAGGTGAGCCACGCCCACCTTCAGGACATGCTCCTCAGATGGAAGGATGTAGTGTCAGCACAGCTTTCACTCTGAGCTTGGCTGCACATGTCCTTGTCTGTAACTAATGAATCTAGCAACTGTCATCCACCTTTAACCATATATAAACACATAATTTAAAATACAATGGAGTCAAACAGTCTCTTTAATAAATGGTGCTGGGAAATTTGGACAGATACATGCAAACAAAAATGAAACCAGATCACCAACTTATATCATACACAAAAACAAACTCAAAATGGCTGAAGGACTTGAATGTAAAATGGGAAACCATAAAAACCCTACAAGACTCCATAGGCAGCAAAATTGCAGACATATGTCGTAGCAATATCTTTACAGACACAAATCCTAGGGCAAGAGAGACTAAGGAGAAAATAAACAAATGGGAGTACATCAAAATAAAAAGCTTCTGCACAGCAAAAGAAAACATCAACAAAACAACAAGAAATCCCACTGCATGGGAGAACATATTTGCCAATGTTATCACCAATAAGGGTTTAATCTCCAACATTTATAGGGAACTCATACAACTTAACAAAAGGAAGATAAACAACCCAATCAAAAAATGGGCAAAGGACCTAAATAGACACTTTTCAAAAGAGGACATTCAGAAAGCCAAGAGACATATGAAAACATGCTCAAAGTCACTAATCATCTGAGAGATGCAAATCAAAACAACAATCAGGTACCATCTCACACCTGTCAGAATGGCTATCATCAACAAATCAACAAATGACAAGTGCTGGAGAGGATACGGAGAAAAAGGAACCTTCCTTCACTGATGGTGGGAATGCAGACTGGTATAGCCATTGTGAAAAACAGTATGGCATTTCCTTAAAAATTTAAAAATGGAACTGCCATTTGACCCAGTGATCCCACTTCTAGGAATATCCCAAGAAAGCAGAAACACCAATCAGAAAGGATATATGCATTCCTATGTTCATAGCAGCACAATTTACAATAGCTAGGATTTGGAAACAGCCTAAATGCCCATCAGCAGATGAGTGGATTAGAAAACTATGGTACATCTACACAATGGAATACTAAGCTGCTATAAAAAAGAAGGAAATCTTACTATTTGCAGCAGCATGAATGGAACTGGACAGCATTATGCTAAGTGAAATAAGCCAGGCAGTGAAAGAAAAATACCACATGATCTCACTCATTTATGGATAATAAAGAACATTATAACCTAATGAACAAAAAGATAGATACAAAGGCAGAGAAATATCGAACAAACTGTCAAATTACAGAGGGAAGTCTGGGGAGTGTTGGGGGGGAGCAGGTAAGAGATCAATCGAAGGACTTGTATGCATGCATATAAGCATATCCAATGGACACGAGACACTGGGGGGGGTAAGGGCATGTGCTGGGGGGGGGGTAGTGGAGGTTGGGGGAAGGTCAATGGGGGGGAAAAGGGGAGACATATGTACTACTATTTGTAATAGTTTAAACAAGAAAATAAATAAATAAATAAAATAAAATAAAATAAAATAAAATAGAATAAAAGTCTGGATGCATTGCCCTAAAGGAAAAATGAAAAGGGGTTGTGATGGCCCAAAGGAGTGAAGATCACTTGTTAGCCTTTCTCTGGGTTTAGTTATAATTATTATGCATACTGTCTCATCTTAAAATATTGTCTTTCCTCTATCCATTCAAAGTATTTAAGGCATGCAGATTAGGGTCAGAGTAGTGTTGCTTAGTATAAATCAGTATAGTTTAATTTATTAGATTTTTTTTTAATTTTAATAAATGAGCTTTAAAAAAGGAGTTTATCAAGTAGAAGTCCTTTTTTAACAGTACAAGGGACTATTTTGCACCTAGTCTAGGTCATACAGGTCTCTATCTTAGGGAATCTAAATTGCCTTAACTTTGGTTCCTATCAACTTACACAAGAGCTCTGATCCACTGTACCGTCCCTGTCCGGGGTGTCCTAAGGAGGGGGTCTCACAAGTGCTCAACCACTAGCCTACTCTCCACCACCTATGCTGCTTCCCGAGCTTCTGCAATGCCTATCTGGAAATAGCAGTCTTACTGTCAGCTGGGACCGGGTCTTCAAGGTATGGACTTTATTTATGAAGCATACCAAAACATCTTTATTCTCAAAGGAATGTGACAAACCAATATGCCTCTCCATAGATCTTGAGCTTTGATTATAAATTATTTTTATAGTATTCTTCCTGTATAACTCTTGATTCTTTACTACTATACAGGCACATAGTAAAAGTCAGTAACTACTCAGTCTTTCTTATACTGTCCCTTTGTGTCAGTCTGCATTTGCTCTGGTGATACTGCACATGGGTATGCTGTGTAAACATGGTCCTGCATCTGAGTCTCACAGCACTGACTTGTCTGAGGAAATGCACGTGAAAGCAGATATGGAGGGAGCCTGCTGAGGCAGCCTTGACTCTCATGGGCATGTGTCTGAGGAGGGAGCCAGGCTGCATCCTTTCCCTCCCAGCAGCGAGGGGCAAGATTGGGGATCTAACTTTTTTCTCTTCTCTCATAAAAGATGCATTTCACATGACAGCTAGAAAGGAAAGGAAGAAAAAATTATCCCCGAAGAATCTGCAGAGCTCTATGTTGGGTGCATAAATGTTTACAAGGGTTATATCTTCTTGTTGGACTTTTTCTTTTTTCATTATGTAGTGTCATTCTTTGTCTCTTACTATAGCTTTTGTTTTAAAGTTTACTTTTTCAGATATAAGTATTGCTATCTCAGCTTTTTTTAAAATTTTCATTTGCATGAAATATCTTTTGCATTTTTTTGTTTTACTTTTAGTCTGTGTATCTTTCATTCTGAGGTGGCCTGAAATATTTCTTTTGAGAAATCAGCTAAAAGACCTAGGGGAGTGTCTTTGTAGGTAACTATCTTTCTCTTGCTGCTTTTCAGATTCTCTCTTTGTCTTTAATCTTTGCCATTTTAATTATGATGTTTCTTTGTTTGGAACTCTTTGGGTTCATCTTGTTTGGGTCTGTCTGCACTTTCTGCATTTGTGTGTCTAGCTCCTTCACCAGGTTAGGCAAGTTTTCAGTCATTATTTCTTCAAATAGGTTGTCAATCCCTTGCTCTTTCTTCTCCTTCTGGTACCCTATGATATAGATGTTGTTACGTTTTATGCTGTCCTAAAGGTCCCTTAAACTATTCTCATTTTTTTTAATTCTTTTTTTCTTTTTGCTGCTCTCTTTGGGTGTTTTCTCCTACCTTGTCTTCCAAATAATTGATTTGATCTTCTCTTTCATCCAACTGACTTTTTAGGTCCTTCTAGAGCATTCTTCATTTCAGATATTATATTCTTCATTTCTGACTGGTTCTTTTTTATGGTTTCTATGTCATTTTTTCATGCTTATTATCTCTTTTTTTAAAGTTATCATTTATTTTCTCCATTCTAAACCAAATAAAACTGTTTTTGCAGAATGTGTCTATTCTGTGAGTCCTGCACTGTGGGAGCATGAACAGGAAGTGGGAATGACAGGCACAGTGGCAGATATCAGGCTCAAAAGTGTGTGTTTTGATGGCTGACGTTTCAGCCACTGCTCTGAAGCCCCACAAAGAGTAGCTGCCAGCCTCTGTGGTGTTTGCGGGAGTTGCTCCCTGAAAGGCATTTGAATAGGACCCTGTGGTCCAGGCCTGAGGGCTGTTGGCCTAGGAAAAATGGAGAGGATGCCTTGCCTGCATGGCCTGAGGTGTTTGTTTCTTTTGTGTGGCTGGACCTGGCTGAGCAAGGCCAGGTGCCCTCAGCTGTCCCCGTGTCCCTGAGCAGCTCCTGGTGACTGCCGTGCAGAGCTCAGATCTGAGGAGAGGCCGTCATCATCAACAAGTCAGCCTTTGTTTCAAATAAATAACTTCCCCAACAGCAGCCAGGAATTCGGCCCTCATTTCCTCCCCCAGACTGATAACAATAGCCACTGATTTCCTGTCCAAAGCCGGTACTGCAGCAAAATTAAGAGTTATATCTCTAGGAAAATAATACTGTAATTCTCACTCAACCCAATCTCCAGCATGACTCAAGCATTTTATGTTTCTTGTCCCCTCAACACCTACACAAGCTTTTCATTTCCTGTCTGTTCCTGTCCCATCAAGCCTGTAAATCAGGTTGTGATCATAAAAGCCCTGTGTATGGTCTGCACAACCTATCCCTATGACATTTACAACCTCCCTTTCTGACCTATACAAACTCCCTCCCTAACCTGCACAACCTCCCTCTGGGACCTGCATAACCACCTACCTCTCTGATCTGCACAACCTCTCTCTCTGTCCTGTAAAACTCCCTCTCTGACCTGTACAACCTCCCTCTCTGACTTGAACAACCTCCCTCTCTGACCTGATCAACCTCCCTCTCTGACCTGTACAAACTCCCTTTCTGACCTTTATAAACTCCCTCTCTGACCTTCACAGCCACCTCCCTCTCTGACCTGCACAACCACCTACCTCTTTGATCTGCACAACCTCCTTCTCTGACCTGCACAAACACCCTTTCTGACCTTCACAATCTCCTTCTCATATGCACAACTTCTTTATTGAGAAAAGACAGCAATAGCAATGTGGTGGGTGGGCATTGGCCCATTTTACAGATGAAGGGTTTCAATACATTTACATAATTTGGCCCATCTTTAGATGGCAGTGGAAGAGGCAGGAGGAAACCTCATTCTTCTTGTCCACATCCTTTGACACCAGGACACACAACTATCCCCCTCCCTCCTGTCATCCCTTGGTATTGACACCACATGCAGTTAGGGCCTTGCCTGTCCTGTGCCATGGGACAATGCCAGCCCTAATCCTAGGCCCTCCATAGTCTTTTCTGAGAGGGTAGCATGAAGGAATGAATTTGTCATCCATCCACACTGCCTAAGCCCAGATGGCCCCTAATTTATAGACAATGAGGTCCTTATGAGGAGGTAGAAAAGAATCATGTTTGGGTGGGGGCCAAGTCCACAGCAGGGGTGCAGGTTGGGGTGGGGGGGACAAGAGAAGGTGCTGTCTCCATGGGAGAAACTAGGGCCATGACAGTGCTGGGCTCTGGGACATGGGACTCCTTGCCCCAGTCATGTTGATGGAGAGCTGGGACCTCCTCTCCGAGGCCCTCTGATTGCTTGACAGGGAGCACAACATGTCCGGCCAGGTGCTGGCACCTCTGGCAAATTACTTTGCATGGATACTCAGTTTTTTATCTGTAGGACAGGGCTAGCTGCACTGCTGACCCCAGAGCTGCTGTGATGCAAGGACGTAAGTGAAGCTTCTGCTACTGTCTTTTCTCAGGTGTCATGTCTTCAATGGAACAGCAGGCTTGGCTGGACCAAAGGCAGGAAGTGCATGTGTGTGTGTGTGGGGCGGGGCAGAGAGGGGTAGCATGCACCCGGAACATGTTCCCCCTTATCCCTTTTCCCAGGTATAGGCTGACCTTGATGCTGCTTAATCATTTCTAGAATCCTTTGTCCTCCTATCCTTGCCCAGGCAGGACCCTGCTGGCAGCCCCAGCTTCAGGCACCCACACAGAACTCTCTAGATCAATGGTTCTCAACCTGTGGGTCGCAACCCCCTTTGGGGTCGAACAACCCTTTCACAGGGGTCACCTAAGACCATCGGAAAACACATATTTTCGATGGTCTTAGGATTCGAGACACTGCTCTTCTATCCATCTCCAGGCGGGTCCGCCCACATGCAGGTACACCCACATACAAATACCCGGCGTGATGACATCATCGCACCAACCCCATCACATACACCCCATACAAATACAGGTGTATGTGACAGGGTTGGCGCCATAATGTACTTATGCAGACCAGTCACACATGTGAAGAGAGCAGTTACTGTGTAGAAAGCAGCTGCTATGTTGAAAGCAGCTACTCTGTTAAAAGCAGCTACTGTGTTGAAAGCAGCAGTATTGGAGGTAAAATGACACTTCATGAATTATTATTACTGGGTAAATGTAAAATCATATACTGTAAAATCATCAACTACTGCAAAAAAAAATATCTGTACCATGGAAACTTAATCTGGATGCTGATCGGTCTTTTTATATTCAGCTGTGGTTGATGTGAATACTGCCCCCTTGTGATAGTAACTGGTATGTAAAAAACAACACAGAGAATGGTAAATCATAGGAAACTTTAATGAACTGTATTGACTGAACTATGCCATGTATCATCTTTTGTATTATTAAAGCTATTGTTATATATTATTTTCATTAGCAAACCATCCCATGACAATGGATCATGTAGAGAAGAACGTTAAGAAAAGAAAATATAGTGAGGATTTTTTACAGTATGGTTTTACCTCAATAATTACAGCAGGAATTGAGAAACCACAATGTGTTATTTGTTGTGAAGTTCTATCAGCCGAATCTATGAAGCCGAACAAACTTAAATGCCATTTTGATAGCAAGCATCCGAGCTTTGCTGGCAAGGATACCAACTATTTTAGAAGCAAAGCTAATGGACTCAAGAAAGCCAGACTTGACACTGGTGGCAAGTATCACAAACAAAACATAGAAGCTGTTGAAGCTTCATATTTGGTGGCACTCAGAATTGCCAGAGCTATGAAACCTCACACCATTGCTGAGGATTTACTGTTGCCAGTGGCCAAATACATTGTTCGAGTTATGATCGGAGATGAATTTGTTATGAAATTGAGTGCAATTTCCTTATCTAATGACACTGTCCGCAGAAGGATAGATGACATGTCTGTTGATATTCTTGATCAAATAATCCAGGAAATTAAATCTGCTCCACTTCCAATATTTAGTATCCAGCTTGATGAATCTACAGACGTTGCAAACTGTTCACAGTTACCGGTTTATATGAGGTATATTAATGATGATGACTTTAAAGATGAGTTTCTTTTTTGCAAACCTCTTGAAATGACAACTACTGCATGTGATGTATTTGACACAGTTGGTTCATTTCTGAAAGTGCATAAGATCTCTTGGAAAAGGTTTGTGGTGTTTGCACAGATGGTGCTCCAGTATGTTAGGATGTCGATCTGGATTTCAACGTTTGGTACCAATGAGTCACCAAAGTCATCGGAACTCACTGATGATCATCA
>NW_005871805.1:142775-169784 GCF_000147115.1 Myotis lucifugus | reverse complement strand
ATCAGAAGCAAGACCTCAGTTCGAAGCACTTTTCGGCAATAAAAGTGAACTGCAGAAAATAGCTTACTTGGTTGACATCTTTGCCATCTTGAATGAGTTAAATTTATCACTGCAAGGACCAAATGCAACATGCCTCGATTTGTCTGAAAAGATCTGATCATTCCAAATGAAACTTCAGCTTTGGCAAAAAAAAAAAAAATTGGATGAAAATAAAATTTACGAGGGGATTAAAAATGGCGGCAGAGTAGGAGGATGCTGCATGGCCATGCTCCCAGGAACAAGCTGGAATTACAACTGAAATATGAGAAGGCTTCCTGAATAATCAACGAAAAACTCACAGGAGAGAACCCTGATACCCAAGGACCGAAGGTTGTGCCGACATAGAGACTGGTAGGAGGGGCAGAGACGTGACCCACAGAGGGCAACTGAAGTCCCAGAGAGATATCTCAGCTGGTGGTGGAGGTGGGGGAGGTGCCACTGAGAATTCTGGGATCTAAACCCGGAGCTGGGCTCCCCAGCAGAGAGCACCAAGCTGAGGAAGGTATCCACATAACATCAAGTTGTGGAAAGCAGTGGGTGCTGTCTGCCAGGGAGTGGCATCTGGGAGTTCAGGCACCCTCTTAAAAGGTCAAGGCACAAACATTCCCTGTGGAGCCACCCACCTTGTGCTCTGGCAGAGGGAGGGCGAAGAGGACTGGAGCTGTGAGAACAGAGGCCAGCACTGGGGACTCGGGGGATAGAGCTCAGAAGGCAGACACCCCAAGTTTCCTCGGCTCAGTCATTCCCTCACACAGCCACATAAACATCTGCCTTGCCTGGGGGGATAGACATCTGTCTTGCCTTGGGGGAAGACAGTTGACACACCCTTTTGGAAAACACCTTGCCCTGAGGCCGCTTAAGAGATTAAAAGTAACAATTTGAAGGAGTAACAGCTGCTTGTGTAGCCCGCCCCCATCCAAGGAACAGCAGCCTCCTGATCACCACACCCTCTGTCTGAGGAATAGCAGCTGTGTGTGAAGCCTCCCCCCACCAGCCAGAGGAGCCAACACAGAGGTGAACAGAACCCACCACAGGAGCTGCTGCCAACTGAGGAGCAGCTGATACCACAACCACCCAAGGAGCAACCACAGCCTGAGCAGCCACTGCTACCCAGGGAGCAGCCACTGAATGATTCAACATCTAGATATATCCATGAGATCAAACATGGGTAGACAAAGAAACCCCCAAAGGAAAGAAAAGGAGGACTCGCCAAAAAAGCAGCTAAGTGAAACCGAGGCATGAAGCATGACAGAAAAAGAATTCAGATTAAGGGTCCTAGAATGCATAAACCTGATGGAGGAAAAAATCAACAACTTATGCAAGAAACAAGAAGAAACAGATGAAAAACTCAATAAATTATGTAAGAACCAAGAAGAAATGAAGAGTGATATAGCTGCAATAAAACACACCATTGAAAGTTTCAACAGTAGACTAGGAGAAGCAGAGGACTGAATTAGCGAATTAGAAAACAGGGAAACAAAACACACCCACACTGAACAGCAATTGGAGAAAAAAATTAAAAGACAGGAGGAGAGCCTAAGGGAGCTATGGGACAACATGAAACGAAACAACATACGAATAATAGGGGTGCCAGAACAACAGAAAGATGAACATGGATTAGAAAACCTATTTGAAGAAATAATATCAGAAAACTTCCCTGAGGTGGGGAAGAAAAAAGTCACACAAGCAAAGAGAGTCCCAAACAAGGTGAACCCGAAAAGACCCACACCAAGACACATCATAATTACCATGGCAAATGTTCAGGACAAAGAGAGAATCTTACAGGCTGCAAGAGAGAGACGGAAAGTTACATACAAGGGATCTCCCATTAGATTATCAAATGATTTCTCAACAGAAACACATCAGGCCAGAAAAGAATGGACGGAAATCTACAAAGTGATGCAAAGCAAAGGACTGAATCCAAGAATACTCTATCCAGCAAGGCTATCATTCAAAATTGAAGGGGAAATAAGAAGCTTCACAGACAAAAAAAGGCTAAGGGAGTTTATCACCACCAAGCCAGCAATGCAAGAAATGCTAAAGGGATTGGTGTAAAAAGAAGAAAGAAAAAGCTCAGAAAGAAAACAGCCACACACAAAAAAGAAATGGCTACAAACAAGTACCTTTGAATAATAAGTTTAAACATAAACTGACTAAATTCTCCAACCAAAAGACATCGAGTAGCTGAATGGATAAAAAAACATGAACCATACATTTGCTGTCTACAAGAGACCCACCTCAGAAGAAGGGACTCACACAGACTGAAAGTGAAGGGATGGAAAAATATCTTTTAGGCAAATGGAAATGAAAAAAAAGCTGGGGTAGCAATAGTTATATTGGACAAAATAGACCTCAAAGTGAAGGCCATAACAAGAGATAAGGAAGGCCACTTCATAATACTAAAGGGATCAATACAACAAGAAGATATAACCCTGATAAACATATATGCACCCAATGCAGGAGCACCCAAATACATAAAAAAAAACTCCTGGAAGATATCAAAGGAGAGATCGACAACAAGACAATCATAGTAGGGGACTTTAATACACCACTGACATCACTGGATAAGTCCTCTAGACAAACAATCAGCAAAGAAACAGCAATCCTAAATGACTCACTACATCAGATGGACTTAATTGACATCTTCAGAAGACTTCACCCCAAAGCCACAGAATATACATTCCACTCAAGTGCTCATGGGACAGATTCAAAAATAGACCACATATTGAGTCACAAGCAAAGTCTCCCCAAATTCAAGAAGATTGAAACCATACCAAGCATTTTCTCAGACCACGATGGCATAATATTAGAAATAAACTACAATAAAAACAACCCAAAATACTCAAACACTTGGGAGCTGAATAGCATGTTATTAAATATTGATTGGGTTACCAATGAGATCAAAGAAGAAATTAAAAACATCCTGGACACTAATGACAATGAAAACACAACAATCCAAAACCTATGGGACACAATGAAAGCAGTCCTGAGAGGGAAGTTTATAGCTCTACAGGCCTATCTCAAAAAACAAGAAAAAATGGTAGTAAATCATCTAACTCTACAACTCAAAGAATTAGAAAGAGAGCAACAAGAAAACCCCAGAGTGAGCAGAAGGAAGGAGATAATAAAGATTAGAGCAGAAATAAATGACATAGAGACCAAAAAAACAATACAGAAAATCAATGAAACCAAGAGCTGGTTCTTTGAAAGGATAAACAAGATTGACAAACCTCTAGCCAGGATCACCAAGAAGCAAAGAGAGAGAACCCAAATAAACAAAATCAGAAATGATAGAGGTGAAATAACAACAGACACCACAGAAATACAAATGATTGTTAAACAATACTATTGACAACTCTACTCCAACAAATTAGACAACCTGGACGAAATGGATATATTCCTAGAAAAATACAACATTCCAAAACTCAATCAGGAAGAATCTAAAAATCTCAATAGGCCAATAACTATGGAAGAAATTGAAGCAGTCATCAAAAAGCGTCCAGCAAACAAAAGCACAGGACCAGATGGCTTCACAGGGGAGTTTTACCAAACATTCAAGGAAGAACTAAAACCTATCCTCCTCAGACTACTACAAAAAATTCAAGAGGAAGGAACACTTCCAAGCTCATTCTATGAATCCAGCATCACCCTAATACCAAAGCCAGATAAAGACAACACAACGAAAGAGAATTACAGGCCAATATCCCTCATGAATATAGATGCCAAAATCCTCAACAAAATCGTAGCAAATCGGATCCAGCAGTACATCAGAAAGATAATACACCATGACCAAGTAGGATTTATCCCAGAGATGAAAGGATGGTACAATATCTGCAAATCAATAAATGTGATACATCACATAAACAAATTGAAAGAAAAAAACCACATAGTCATATCAATTGATGCAGAAAAAGCATTTGACAAAATTCAACACCCATTTTTGATAAAAACCCTCAGCAAGGTGGGAATAGAAGGATCATACCTCAACATAATAAAAGCCATATATGACAGGCCCACAGCCAACATCATACTCAATGGACAAAAAATAACACCATTCCCCCTAAGACCAGGAACAAGACATGGATGCCCCCTCTCACCACTCCTGTTCAACATAGTACTGGAACTACTAGCCATTGCGATCAGACAAGAAGAAATAAAAGGCATCCAAATTGGAAAAAAAGAAGTAAAACTGTCCTTATTTGCAGATGACATGTTATTATACATAAAAAACCCTAAAGATTCCATCAAAAAGCTATTAGACTTAATAAATGAATTTGGCAATGTAGCAGGATACAAAATCAACGCCAAGAAATCTATGGCATTTCTATACACCAATAGTGAACTTACAGAAAAAGAGAAAAAAAACAATCCCATTTACCATTGCACCAAAAAATTAAGCTACCTAGGAATAAACGTAACTAAAGAGGTAAATGACCTCTACTCAGAAAACTACAGGACGTTGAAAAAAGAGATAGAGGTAGACATAAACAGATGGAAGAAAATACCATGTTCTTGGATTGGTAGAATCAACATCATTAAAATGTCCATACTACCCAAAGCAATCTATAAATTCAACGCACTTCCCATTAAAATACCAACGGCATATTTCACAGAGCTAGAACGAACTCTCCAAAAATTCATCTGGAATAAAAAAAAGACCCTGAATAGCTGCAGCAATTCTGAGAAAAAACAAAGTAGGTGGGAACTCAATACCAGATATCAAGCTGTATTACAAAGCCACTGTTCTCAGAACTGCCCGGTACTGGCACAAGAACAGACATATAGATCAATGGAATAGAATAGAGAGCCCAGAAATCGACCCGAACCAATATGCTCAATTAATATTTGACAAAGGAGGCAAGAACATACATTGGAATCAAGATAGTCTCTTCAATAAATGGTGTTGGGAAAATTGGACAGATACATGGAAGAAAATGAAACTAGACCACCAACTTACACCATTCACAAAAATAAACTCAAAATGGATAAAGGACTTAAATATATGACGGGAAACCATAAAAATACTAGAAAAATCCAAAGGCAACAAAATCTCAGATATATGCTGAAGCAATTTTTTCACCGATACAGCTCCTAGGGCATTGGAAACTAAAGAGAAAATAAACAAATGGGACTACATCAAAATACAAAGCTTCTGCACAGCAAAAGAAAACATCAGCAAAACAACAAGAAAGCCCACTGCATGGGAGAACATATTTGCCAATGTTATCACCAATAAGGGTTTAATCTCCAACATTTATAGGGAACTCATACAACTTAACAAAAGGAAGATAAACAACCCAATCAAAAAATGGGCAAAGGACCTAAATAGACACTTTTCAAAAGAGGACATTCAGAAAGCCAAGAGCCATATGAAAACATGCTCAAAGTCACTAATCATCCGAGAGATGCAAATCAAAACAACAATGAGGGACTAACCCGGCGCCTACCAACCCGGAGGCAACGACTCGCAAGCAGCACGACTACAAGAGCCCAGCGGAGACCTGCATCCCTCCACGGAAAGCAGATTCAAGCAACAGCGGCCTCCTGATCACCATACGCTCTGCCTGGGGAACAGTTGCTGTGTGTGAAGCCTCCCTCCACCAGCCAGAAGAGCCACCACAGCTGTGAACAGCACCCACCAGAGGCTCTGCTATCAACAGAGGAGCCGCTGCTACCACAACCGCCCAAGGAGCAACCACAGCCCGAGGAGCCACTGCCACCCAGGGAGCAGCCACTGCCACCCAGGGTCCAGCCACTGAACGACGCAACAACTAGATATGTCAGTGAGATCAAACATGGGTAGACAAAGAAACCCCCAAAGGAAAGAAAAGGAGGACTCGCCAGAAAAGCAGCTAGGTGAGACAGAGATATGCAACATGACGGAAAATGAATTCAGAATAAGGTTCCTAGAGTACATGCACCAGATGTTCAAGAAGCAAGAAGAAACAGATGAAAAACTCAACTACTTATGCAAGAAGCTAGAAGAAACAGATGAAAAAATCAACAACTTAAGTAAGTCCCAAGAAGAAATGAAGAGCGACATAGCTTCAATAAAAAACTCCATTGAAAGTATCAACAGTAGACTGGGAGAAGCGGAGGACCGAATTAGTGAATTAGAAGACAAGGAAGCAAAACACACTCAAACTGTACGGCAAATGGAGAAAAAAATTAAAAGACAGGAGGAGAGCCTAAGGGAGCTTTGGGACAACATGAAACGAAACAACATACGAATAATAGGGGTGCCAGAACAACAGAAAGATGAACATGGATTAGAAAACCTATTCGAAGAAATAATATCAGAAAACTTCCCTGAGGTGGGGAAGAAAAAAGTCACACAAGCCCAGAGAGTCCCAAACAAGGTGAACCCGAAAAGACCCACACCAAGACACATCATAATTACCATGGCAAATGTTCAGGACAAAGAGAGAATCTTACAGGCTGCAAGAGAGAGACGGAAAGTTACATACAAGGGATCTCCCATTAGATTATCAAATGATTTCTCAACAGAAACACATCAGGCCAGAAAAGAATGGACGGAAATCTACAAAGTGATGCAAAGCAAAGGACTGAATCCAAGAATACTCTATCCAGCAAGGCTATCATTCAAAATTGAAGGGGAAATAAGAAGCTTCACAGACAAAAAAGGGCTAAGGGAGTTTATCACCACCAAGCCAGCCATGCAAGAAATGCTAAAGGGACTGGTGTAAAAAGAAGAAATATCAAGCTCAGAAAGAAAACAGCCACACACACACAAAAAAAGAAATGGCTACAAACAAGTACCTTTCAATAATAACTTTAAATGTAAATGGACTAAATGCTCCAACCAAAAGACATCGAGTGGCTGAATGGATAAAAAAACATGACCCATACATCTGCTGTCTACAAGAGACCCACCTCATTAGAAGGGACTCACACAGACTGAAAGTGAAGGGATGGAAAAATATCTTTCACGCAAATGGAAAGGAAAAGAAAGCTGGGGTAGCAATACTTATATCTGACAAAATACATCTCAAAGTGAAGGCCATAACCAGAGATAAGGAAGGCCACTTCATAATAATAAAGGGATCAATACAACAAGAAGATATAACCCTGGTAAACATATATGCACCCAATGCAGGAGCACCCACATACATAAGAAAACTTCTGGAAGATATCAGGGGAGAGATCGACAACAATACAATCATAGTAGGGGACTTTAATACACCACTGACATCACTGGATAAATCCGCTAGACAAAAACTCAGCAAAGAAACAGCAATCCTAAATGACTCACTACATCAGATGGACTTAATTGACATCTTCAGAACACTTCACCCCACAGCTGCGGAATATACATTCCTCTCAGGTGCTCATGGGACATATTCAAAAATAGACCACATATTGGGTCACAAGCAAAGTCTCCACAAATTCAAGAAGATTGAAATCATAAAAAGCATCTTCGCAGACCACGATGGCATAATGTTAGAAATAAACTACAATAAAAACAACCCAAAATACTCAAACACTTGGAAGCTGAATAGCATGTTATTAAATATTGATTGGGTTACCGATGACATCAAAGAAGAAATTAAAAACATCCTGGACACTAATGACAATGAAAACACAACAATCCAAAACCTCTGGGACACAATGAAAGCAGTCCTGAGAGGAAAGTTTATAGCTCTACAGGCCTATCTCAAAAAACAAGAAAAAATGGTAATCAATCATCTAACTCTACAACTCAAAGAATTAGAAAGAGAGCAACAAGAAAAGCCCAGAGTGAGCAGAAGGAAGGAGATAATAAAGATTAGAGCAGAAATAAATGACATAGAGACCAAAAAAACAATACAGAAAATCAATGAAACCAAGAGCTGGTTCTTTGAAAGGATAAACAAGATTGACAAACCCCTAGCCAGGCTCACCAACAAGCAAAGAGAGAGGTCCCAAATAAACAAAATCAGAAATGATAGAGGCGAAATAACAACAGACCCCACAGAAATACAAATGATTGTTAAACAATACTACGGACAACTCTACTCCAACAAACTAGACAACCTGGAGGAAATGGACAAATTCCTAGAAAAATACAACATTCCAAAACTCAATCAGGAAGAATCTAAAAACCTCAATAGGCCAATAACTATGGAAGAAATTGAAGCAGTCATCAGAAAGCTTCCAGCAAACAAAAGCCCAGGGTCAGACGGCTTCACAGGGGAGTTTTACCAAACATTCAAGGAAGAACTAAAACCTACCCTCCTCAGACTACTACAAAAAATTCAAGAGGAAGGAACGCTTCCAAGCTCATTCTATGAAGCCAGCATCACCCTAATACCAAAACCAGGTAAAGCAACACAATGAAAGAGAATTACAGGCCAATATCCCTCATGAACATAGATGCCAAAATCCTCAACAAAATCTTAGCAAATCGGATCCAGCAGTACATCAGAAGGATCATACACCATGACCAAGTAGGATTTATCCCAGAGATGAAAGGATGGTACAACATCCGTAAATCAATAAATGTGATACATCACATAAACAAATTGAAAGAAAAAAACCACATGGTCATATCAATTGATGCAGAAAAAGCATTCGACAAAATCCAACACCCATTTTTGATAAAAACTCTCAGCAAGGTGGGAATAGAAGGATCATACCTCAACATAATAAAAGCCATATATGACAGGCCCACAGCCAACATCATACTCAATGGACAAAAACTAACACCATTTCCCCTAAGAACAGGAACAAGACAGGGATGCCCACTCTCACCACTCCTGTTCAACATAGTACTGGAAGTACTAGCCATTGCAATTAGGCAAGAAGAAGAAATAAAAGGCATCCAAATTGGAAAAGGGGAAGTAAAACTGTCCTTATTTGCAGATGACATGATATTATACATACAAAACCCTAGAGACTCCATCAAAAAGCTACTAGACTTAATACATGAATTTGGCAATGTAGCAGGATACAAAATTAACCCCAAGAAATCTGAGGCATTTCTATACACCAATAGTGAACTTTCAGAAAGAGAGATTAGAAAAACAATCCCATTTACCATCGCACCAAAAAAATTAAGATACCTAGGAATAAACTTAACTAAAGAGGTTAAAGACCTCTACTCAGAAAACTACAGGACGTTGAAAAAAGAGATAGAGGAAGACATAAACAGATGGAAGAACATACCATGTTCTTGGATTGGTAGAATCAACATCATTAAAATGTCTATACTACCCAAAGCAATCTATACATTCAACGCACTCCCCATTAAAATACCAATGGCCTTCTTCAAAGATCTAGAACGAACTCTCCAAAAATTCATCTGGAATAAAAAAAGACCCCGAATAGCTGCAACGATCCTGAGAAAGAACAAAGTAGGCGGGATCTCAATGCCAGATATCAAGCTGTATTACAAAGCCACTGTTCTCAAAACTGCCTGGTACTGGCACAAGAACAGACATATAGATCAGTGGAATAGAATAGAGAGTCCAGAAATTAGCCCGAACCAATATGCTCAATTAATTTTTGACAAAGGAGGCATGAACATACAATGGAGCCAAGATAGTCTCTTCAATAAATGGTGTTGGGAAAATTGGACAGATATATGCAAGAAAATGAAACTAGACCACCAACTTACACCATACACAAGAATAAACTCAAAATGGATAAAGGACTTAAATTTACGACAGGAAACCATAAAAATTCTAGAAGAATACAAAGGCAACAAAATCTCAGACATATGCCTAAACAATTTCTTCACTGATACAGCTCCTAGGGCAGTTGAAACTAAAGAGAAATGAACAAATGGGACTACATCAAAATAAAAAGCTTCTGCACAGCAAAGGAAACCATCAACAAAACAACAGAAAACCACCTTGTGGGAAAACATATTTGCCAACGTCATATCTGATAAGGGCTTAATCTCCAAAATTTATAGGGAACTCATACAACATAACAAAAAGAAGATAAACAATCCAATCAAAAATGGGCAAAGGATCTAAATAGACACCTTTCAAAAGAGGACATACAGAAAGCCAAGAGACATATGAAAACATGCTCAAAGTCGCTAATCATCCGAGAGATGCAAATCAAAACAACAATGAGGTACCATCTCACACCTGTCAGAATGGCCATCATCAACAAATCAACAAACGACAAGTGCTGGAGAGGATGTGGAGAAAAAGGGACACTTGTGCACTGCTGGTGGGAATGCAGACTGGTGCAGCCACTATGGAAGGCAGTATGGAGGTTCCTCAAAAAATTGGAAATGGAACTCCCATTGGACCCTGTGATCCCACTTCTAGGAATATATCCCAAGAAACCAGAAACACCAATCAGAAAGGATATATGCACCCAGATGTTCATAGCAGCACAATTCACCATAGCTAAGATCTGGAAACAGCCTAAGTGCCCATCAGTAGATGAATGGATTAGAAAACTGTGGTACATCTACACGATGGAATACTATGCTGCTGTAAAAAAGAAGGAACTCTTACCATTTGCAACAGCATGGATGGAACTGGAGAGCATTATGCTAAGTGAAACAAGCCAGTCAATGAAGGAAAAATACCACATGATCTCACTCTTTCGTGGATAATTAAGACCATTACAAACTTTTGAACAATAATAAATACAGTGGCAGAGCTGCCTCAAACTGATTGTCGAACTTCAGTGGGAAGGCCAGGGAGGGTTGGGGGACAGGAGGGAGGGGAGTAAGAGATCAACCGAAGGACTTGTATGCATCCATATAACCATAACTAATGGACATAAGACACTGGGGGGTAAGGGAGGGCAGGGCCTTGTCAAGGGTAGGGGGGAAAAAAGGACACTTATGTAATACCCTTTGTAATACTTTTAGCGAAAAATAAAAAAAAAATACCTTTTGAAAATTAAAAAAAAAAAAACAACAATGAGGTACCATCTTACACCTATCAGACTGGCTATCATCAACAAATCAACAAACGACAAGTGCTGGAGAGGATGTGGAGAAAAAGGAACACTCGTGCACTGCTGGTTGGAATGCAGACTGGTGCAGCCACTATGGAAGACAGTATGGGGTTTCCTCAAAAAAACTAAAAATGGAACTCCCATTTGACCTTGTGATCCCACTTCTAGGAATATATCCCAAGAAACCAGAAACACCAATCAGAAAGGATATATGCACCCCTATGTTCATAGCAGCACAATTCAGCATAGCTAAGATCTGGAAACAACCTAAGTGCCCATCAGTAGATGAATGGATTAGAAAACTGTGGTACATCTACAGGATGGAATACTATGCTGCTGTAAAAACAAGGAATTCTTACCATTTGCAACAGCATGGATGGAACTGGAGAGCATTATGCTAAGTAAAATAAGCCAGTCAATGAAAGAAAAATACCACATGATCTCACTCATTTATGGATAAAAAAGACCATTATAAACTTATGAACAAAAATAGATACAGAGGCAGAGCTGCCTCGAACAGACTGTCAAACTACAGTGGGAAGGCCGGGGAGGGTTGGGGGGCAGGAGGGAGGGGGGTAAGAGATCAACTGAAGGACTTGTATGCATGCATATAAGCATAACCAATGGACATAAGACACTGGGGGGTAGGGGAGGCCAGGGGAATGTCAAGGGCGGGGGAAAAAAAAGGACACATATGTAATACCCTTTGTAATACTTTAAGCAATAAAAATAAAGTTTTAGCTACTGTTATAGTTAAAAAAAAAAAGAGAGATCAACCGAAGGACTTGTATGCATGCATATAAGCATAACTAATGGACATAAGACACTGGGGGGTAGGGGAGGCCAGGGGATTGTCAAGGGTGTGGAAAAAAAAGAGACATATGTAATACTCTTTGTAATACTTTAAGCAATAAAAATAAATAAATAAATAAATAAATAAATAATAAAAAGAAAATAAAATTTACATGTTGCCTACCTTATCTTCTTTCTTTGAGGAACATGACATTGAACCAGACAAAAGGATTACGATGATAATTTGCACATGCTTGCAGACGATATTTCATTGTACTTTCCAAATCTACCTGACACCCCATTTGCACTTGCCAGAAGCCCATTCACAATCAAAGTTGAAGATGTTCCTGAGACAGCACAAGAGGAGTTCATTGAACTTATTAACAATGATGCAGCGAGAACTGATTTCTCTACAATGCCAGTTACAAAATTCTGGATCAAGTGTTTGCACTCATATCCTGTTCTGTCTGAGACTGTGTTGCGCCTTCTTCTTCCATTTCCAACAACATATCTTTGTGAAACAGGGTTTTCCAGCTTGTTGGTTATCAAGTCTAAATGCAGAAGTAGACTTGTTGTGAAAGATGATCTTCGTTGTGTTCTTGCAAAGACTGCTTTGAGAATTTCTGATCTGGTGAGAAAGAAGCAATCTCAACCTTCGCACTGACGTTGGCTTTTTATGCATACTGTCACAAAATGTAGCAATGTAGTTTACTGTTGTTATATTAAGACTGTTACCCATGCTACACCATGCTTCAAGACAAAATTTCATTTATTTGTAGTTAGAAATAAATATTTCTCAATATAAAGGGTTCCCCAAAATTCACGCAAGAAGTAATTTTGATAGAAAACACAGGTTTATAATTAAAAATTGTAAATTTTTTATTGATTCATAAAGTATACAGTATAGGGTTATGTATGGAATAGCATATCAGGTAAATGGCCTCCATGGCTTTGCTGGCACATACGCACTCTTTTGTTTAAATTTTCCATGACCGTTTTGCATAAATGTGGCTGAATTTCGATGAGGCTCATTTTCATCTTGATGGCTTGGTTAATCGACAAAATTTTCACATTTGGGATTCAGAAAATCTATGAGTGATTGTTGAAAAACAAATGCATTCACAACGTGTCACTGTTTGGTGCGGATTTTGGGCTGGAGGCACCATCTGACCATTCTTCGAAAATGTGGCTGCTCAGGCAATAACAAAAGAATGCATATGTGCCAGCAAAGCCTTGGAGGCCATTTACCCACTATTCTATTCCATAATAACCTTATACTCTATACTTTATGAATCAATTAAAAATTTGCAATTTTTCTTTATAAACCTGTGTTTTCTATCAAAATTGCTTCTTGCGTGAATTTTGGGACACCCTTTATAATTACATATTGTTTTTGTGATTAATCACTATGCTTTAATTATGTTCAATTTGTAACAATGAAAATGCATCCTGCATATCAGGTATTTACATTACGATTCATAACAGTAGCAAAATCACAGTTATGAAGTAGCAACGAAAATAATTTTATGGTTGGGGTCACCACAAAATGAGGAACTGTATTAAAGGGTCACGGCATTAGGAAGGTTGAGAACCACTGCTCTAGATTGTCTAGGTGTCTCTGTGACTCTTGGTCAGCATCTGGGGGGTAAATCCCAGCCCCACTAGGGCAGCTGTTTTGGTTTTGCTGGACTTATTCCAGCCCCATTCACTTGCCTTCTCTTCTTGGCATTGCAATTCTTTCTAAGGAATGTGGGGTATCTAAACTTTCGTGCCTCCTATTTCCCACAGATACTGGTGGTAAGCTAACAGTGACAGTGATTCATGTCCTGCAGTGCCATAGTCTCTGGTCTCTGAAGCCACTGTGATACTCTGGAAAAGGTGGCATCCAGGACCTGGATCCCATGGGCACACAGACATGTCCTCCAACAAAATGTGTATTTTTCTATATTCATTTGGATTTTGTAACTGAACAAGGAGACTGTCCTTAGGAAATATTTTTTAGTGTAAAAAAAAATATTTATTGGATGCATTTTAGTTTTTCTGAAGGTTCCCAAATAAATACAGAGAATATAGGAATACGTACTCTTAGGTCAGAAATTATTTTTGCTCTGACCTGTTAATTTTCACTTCAAGTTTGTGTAGATACTATATCCTGTCCTATTTAACCCAACTGTAAACTGATCTCTCCCACTTGTGGGGCTTCTGACTATAAAAATGACTATTTGTCCCAATTTTCTAGAGTTTTCATCCTACACCTTATCCTCTCCCCCTCCCTGTTTCCTCCCTTCCTTATCTCTCTCTCTCAGATGAGAAACACAAACCTTATTGACACTTTTTACCAGTGTGAACATGCATGGAACTGCCCGGCCAGGTGGAGGCTGCCTGCATCCTGCCGATGGCCTGGGAGGGAAGGGTCGCAGCCTTAAATGTTGTAGGTTTACAAAGTGCAAGCCCCAGAGATAGCTTCTGCCTTAGATATGGTCCTCGGTGGGTTTGGGGGCACTGGGAACAAGCAAATTTTGTCTGAAAACTCCTGCTTTCTCCACACAGACCCACAGGTGTGGGCTTCAATAACCAGAAAGTTGCAACCTGTAGCCATGGGTCAGAAAACTGCTGCAATGGGTCTCAGAGAAGCTGGACGGATAATTTCCAAAGGGTTCTGTTGTGGGAGGGCTTGGAAACCTGGAATTCAGGGGGTTGTGTGTCAGTACAGAGAGAATCTCCCTGCTTTAAGGAGGCTGGTTCTGAAGATGTTATCAGAAGCCCCTGTTAGGGAAAGTGTGGATGGCTAATGTTCAGATTCCATGCTTCATTCATTCATGCTCACAGGTACTGACTGTTCATTAAACAGAAGAGAATATGATGGTGGTGAATCCTCGCTACTAAATAAGTCAACTTTTTAGTTTTTCTAGAGGCTGTTATTTGGGATCACAATGAAAAATTTAGAAAATGATGATTTGATAACTGACAGACTTCCCAAGCTCAAGAGTTCAAAAGGATGACTGGAACCACAGCTGTTATCTTTCATGGAGGTACACGTGTAGCATCTTGCAGTTTATACTTGGGTAGTTCCGTGGAGAACTGGCTTGTGTGAAATGTATTTTTTCTCTGTTTTCTGTTTCATTCTGCTCTTTATTATTTCCTTCATTCTACTAACTTTGTGTTTGCTCTTCACTTTCTAGCTTCTTAAGGTGGAATCAAAGGTCAATGATTGTACCCTTTTTCTCAGGTAACAAAGTTACAAAGTTTCTCTTGAAGCACTGCTTTAGCTGCATCACCCAAATTTACACATGCTGTGCTTTTTTTAAGACTGTAATTTCTTTTCTTCTAGGTTTTCTTAAGTTATATTTGATATACATACAATAAACTGCATAATGTATTTACATGTGAAACTATCACCACAATCAAGATCATGAATAACACAGTCAATGCTCCCAGTTTTCTCATGGTGTCCTTGGGTAATCCCTCCCTCCCTGTTGGCAATCAAGGCAACTTGCTTTCTGTTACTATAGTTTATTTTGAATTTTAAAATTTTATATAAATGTAATTTTACAGAAGATATTCTTTTTCTGGCACCTTTCACTCAGTATGATTATTTTACAATTCATCCATGCTGTTGATACTTAATTCCCTCTTTTTTTTCTTTTTCTTTTTTTTTTTGCTCAGTTTGTCTATCCCATTGATGAACATTTGGGTTGTCTGAAGTTTTTGGCTATTATAAGTAAAGCTGCTAGCAATGTTCATTTATATATATGTATGGAGGAACACCGGATCTCAAGCAGCATGAATATGTGGACTCAGAGGAGCTCTGTACCTTCTCACGGAAAGGTCATATTTCACCTAGGAAAAGGAGAGAGAGAGTTACATAACCAGATACCCAGAGAAGAGGGATCATGGGGAGATAAAGAAACAGCCCACATATGAAAGAAAAGGAGGCATCACCAGAAAAAGAAGTAAACGAAATGGAGGCAAGCAATATGTCAGAGAAAGAATTCAGAGAAATGGTCATAAGGTGGATGAAAATAATGGAAGACAAATTCAACAATATGTGTAAGAACCAAGAGGAAATGAAGAAGAACCAAGAAGAAATGAAAAATGACATCGCTGCTATAAAGCATCAACAGTAGACTAGAAGAAGCAGAGGATGGCATCAGTGAGATAGGATACAAGGTAGAAAAAAATACCCAAACAATGCAGCATCTAGAAAAAAAAACCTTAAAAAACAGGAGAGCCTAAGGGATCTTTGGGGCAACACAAAACGAAACAACATCTGCAAAATAGGGGAGCCAGAAGGAGAGGAGACTGAGCAAGGAATAGAAACCTGTATGAATAATGACAGAAAAACTTCCCTGATATAGTGAAGAAAAAACTCACACAAGTCCAAGAAGCTCACAGAGTCCCAAACAAAATGAACCCAAAAGACCAATGCCAAGGCACATTATAATTAAATTGGCAAACACCAAAAAAAAAGTAAGAATATTAAAAGCGGCCAGAGAGAGACAGAAAGTTGCCTACAAACAGTCCCCCATCAAACTAGCGACTGATTTCTCAACAGAAACACATCAGGCCAGAAGGGAATGGAATGAAATAAACAAAGTCATGCAAAGGAAGGTTCTGAATCCAAGAATACTGTAACCAGCAAGGCTATCAATCAAAATTGAGGGGGAATTCAGGAGCTTCACAGACAAAAAAGGACTAAGGGAGTATATTACCATCAAACCAGCAATGCAAGAAATGCTGTAAAAAGAAGAAATAGGAAGCGAAGAAGGAACACGGGTAAAGAAAAAAATGGTGAAAAATAAGTACCTATCAATAATAACTTTAAATGTAAATGGATTAAATGCCCCAATCAAAAGACATAAGGTAGCTGAATGGATAAGAAAACATGACCCATATATCTGTGGTCTATAGGAGAACCACCTCAGAACAAAGGACTCACACAGACTGATGGTGAAGGGATGGAAAAAGGTTTTTCAGGCGAATGGAAATGAAAAAAAAAGACTGGGGTAGAAATACTTATATCTAACAAATTAGATCTCAAAGTGAAGTACATAACAAGAGATAAGGAAGGCCACTTCATAATACTAAAGGGAGAAATCCAACAAGAAGAAATAATTCTGGTAAACATATATGCACCCAATACAGGAGCACCCAAATACATAAAAAAAAAACTTCTGGAGAATAACAAGGGAGAGATTGACAGCAATACAGTTATAGTAGGGGACTTTAATACCCCACTATCACCATTGGACAAATCTTCTAAACAAAAAATCAGCAAAGAAACATCAATACTAAAAGACTCACTAGATCAGATGGGATTAATTAACATCTTCAGAACATTTCACCCCAAAGCCACAGAATATACATTCTTCTCAAGTGCACATGGGTCATTTTCAAACATAGACCATATATTGGGTCACAGGTAAAGTCTCTTCAAATTCAAGAGAGAAATCATATCAAGCATCTTCTCAGATCACAATGGCATAAAACTAGAAATCAACTATAATTAAAAAACATCAAATACCTGGAGACTAAATAGCATGCTATTAAACAATGATTGGGTTACCAGAGAGATCAAGGAAGAAAAAAAGCATCATGGCAAAAAACGACAATGAAAACACAACAAACCAAAATCTATGGGACACAATGAAAGCAGTCTTGAGAGGGAAGTTCATAGCTCTACAAACCTACAGCAAAAAAAAAAAAACAAAAAAAAAAAAACAAGAAACAAAGGTAATAAGTTACCTAACCCTACAACTCAAAGAGTTAAAAAGAGAGCAACAAGAAAAGCCCAGCATGAGCAGAGGGAAGGAAATACAGTGGGGCCTTGACTTACGAGTGTCCTGACTAACGAGTTTTTTGAGATACGAGCCATCTCTCGGCCGATTTTTTGCTTTGAGTTGCGAGCTAAAATTTGGGTTATGAGCCAGCTTCAGATACCCCACTGCTAGTTGGCGCAGCGAACGTCACAGTGAATGCCACAGCATCAGCCCAGCATCACATGTCTCACTCGTTCACTTTAAGATTTAACATATGAGTAATTTGAGTTACGAGCTCCGTCATAGAATGAATTAAACTCGTAAGTCAAGGCCCCACTGTAATAAAGGTCAGAGTGGAGATAAATGAAAACAATTAAAAAAATACAAAAGATCAACAAAACCAAGAGCTGGTTTTTTGAAACGGTAAACAAGATTGATGAACCTCTAGCCAGGCTCACTAAGAAGCAAAGAGAGAGGATCCAAATAAACAAAATCAGAAATGAAAGAGGTGAAATAACAACCGATTCTACAGAAATACAAATGATTATGAAAAAATACTATGAACAACTCTACCCCAACAAAATGGACAACCTAGATGAAATGGACATATTGCTAGAAAAATACAAGCTCCCAAAACTCAACCAAGAAGAATCAAAAAACATGAATAGGATGATAACTACAGAAGAAATTGAAGCAGCGATCAAAAATCTTCCAGAAAACTAAAGTCCTGGTCTGGATGGCTTTACAAGGGAGTTCTACCAAGCATTCAAAGAAGAACTAAAACCTATCCTTCTCAGACTATTCCAAAAAATTCAAAAGGAAGGCACACTTCCAGGCTCTTTCTATGAATCCAGTATTACCCTAATCCCAAAACCATATAAAGACACCACAAAAAAGAGAACAACAGGCCAATTTTTTTGATGAACATAGATGCTAAAATCCTCAACAAAATTCAAGCAAATCAGATTCAGCAATTCATTAGAAAGGTCATACATCATGACCAAGTGAGATTTATTCTGGGGATGCAAGGATGGTACAATATACACAAATCAAACCTCACATAAACAAACTGAGACAAAAATCACATAATCATATCAATTGTTGCAGAAAAAGCATTTGACAAAATCCAACACCCTTTCTTGATAAAAACTCTCAGCAAAGTGGGAATACAGTGATCATACCTCAACATAATAAAAGCCCTATATGACAAACCTACAGCCAACATCATACTCAATGGGCAAAACTAAACTCACTTACCCTAAGAACAGAAACAAGACAAGGATGCCCACTTTCACCACTACTGTTCGACATAGTATTAGAAGTACTAGTCATAGCAATCAGACAAGAAGAAGAAATAAAAGCATCTAAATTGGAAAAGAAGTAACACTGTTCTTATTCACAGATGACATGATAATATACATAGAAAACCCCAAAGATTCCATATAAAAACTACTAGACCTAATAAATGAATTTAGCAATATACACCAATAATGACCTCATAGAAAGAGATATGAAAAAAACAATCCAATTTACTATTGCACCAAAAAAATTAAGATACCTAGGAATAAACTTAACCAAGACGTAAAAGACCTGTACTTGGAAAACTACAGGATATTTTAAAAAAGAGAGATAGAGGAAGACATAAACAAATGGAAGAACATACCATGTTCATGGATTGGTAGAATCAACATCATTAAAATGTCCATACTACCCAAAGCAATCTATAGATTCAATGCAATGCCTATTAAAATACCAATGGCATATTTCAAAGATTTAGAATAAACTCTCCAAAAATTCATCTGGAATAAAAAAAAGAGCCCAAATAGCCACAGCTATCCTGAGAAAGAAGAACAAACTTGGAGGGATCACAATACCAGACATCAAACTATATTACCAAGCCACGGTTCTCAAAACTGCCTGGTACTGGCACAAGAACAAACATATAGACCAATGGAACAGAATAGAGGAACCAGAAATTGACCCAAGTCATTATACTCAATTAATATTTGACAAAGGAGGCAAGAGCACTCAATGGAGTCAAAACAGCCTCTTTAATAAATGGTGCTGGGAAATTTGGACAGATACATGCAAAAAAATGAAACTAGATCATCAACTTACACCATACACAAAAACAAACTCAAAATGGCTAAAGGACTTGAACATAAGACTGGAAACCATAAAAATCCTACAAGACTACATAGGCAGCAAAATTGCAGACATAGGGTGTAGCAATATCTTTACACACACAAATCCTAGGGCAAGAGAGACTAAGGAGAAAATAAACAAATGGGTCTACATCAAAATGAAAAGCTTCTGCACAGCAAAAGAAACCATCAACAAAACAACAAGAAATCCCACTGCATGGGAGAACATATTTGCCAATGTTATCTCTGATAAGGGTTTAATCTCCAACATTTATAGGGAACTCATACAACTTAGCAAAAGGAAGATAAACAACCCAATCAAAAAAATGGGCAAAGGACCTAAATAGACACTTTTCAAAAGAGGACATTCAGAAAGCCAAGAGACACACGAAAACATCCTCAAAGTCACTAATCATCTGAGACATGCAAATCAAAACAACAATGAAAACAACAATGAGGTATCACCTCACACCTGTCAGAATGACTATCATCAACAAATCAAAAATGACAAGTGCTGGAGAGGATGCGGAGATAAAGAAACCCTTCTTCACTGCTGGTGGAAACAGTATGGTGTTTCCTCAAAAATTTAAAAATGGAACTGCCAGTTGACCCAGTGATACCACTTCTAGGACTATACCCCAAGAAAACAGAAACACCAATCAGAAAGGATATATGCACCCAGATGTTCATAGCAGCACAATTTACAATAGCTAAGATTTGGAAACAGCCTAAATGCCCATCAGCAGATGAGTGGATTAGAAAACTATGGTACATCTACACAATGGAATACTATGCTGCTATAAAAAAGAAGGAAATCTTACCATTTGCAGCAGCATGAATGGAACTGGACAGCATTATGCTAAGTGAAATAAACCAGGCAGTGAAAGAAAAATACCACATGATCTCACTCATTTATGAATAATAAAGAACATTATAACCTGATGAAGAAAAAGATAGATACAGAGGCAGAGAAGCATTGAACAGGCTGTCAAATTACAGTGGGAAGGCTGGGAAGTTTTTTGGGGGGGTGGGTAAGGGATCAACCGAAGGACTTGTATGCATGCATATAAGCATAACCAATGGACACAAGGCACTTGGGGCGGTGTAATGGCATGTGCTGGGAGGTAGGGGAGGCTGTTGGAAGGTCAATGGGTAAAAAAAGGAGGTATATGTACTATTTGTAATACTTTAAACAATAAAAAAATATTCTGGACAATAAGAGACACCTTTACCATAAATGGGTTGTGATGTGATACCTATTGTGATGTTAATGACAGCTTCAAACACCTGGGCTACCTGTTCTGCTCCCACCTGAAGGGTGCCCCTCACCAGAGTTCCCCAGTCTCCACATCCTGCCCAGGTGCATCTGGGGTGTATGGGTCTGTGAGGGGTCAGACTGTGTGCACAGTACTGCAAGATGGGAAGGAGGCAGCTCTGCTCTCCCATTCACTTTAGACACTATTGGAATGTTCCAAAAAGCAGTATTTTAGGCCCAAAAATGTTTTAAAGTTTGGCAAAATAGTTCTTTTGGGTGTTAGTTACACATTGCTCTTCCTCCCAAGGACCTGAAGGTGCTCTCATTGGTTAGGTAACAATCACCATCCTGCACTCCCTACGCTACTTCCTTCCAATCAATGCCAAAGGCCTCTTTGCCAGGCCTGACTGGCTCCAGCAGGCTTGTGGTCTTAAGATGAGATCTCCCTCTGTGCACAGATCTCTGTTGGGACATTCATCCATTCCCCTACGTGCCTGGAGGCTCCTTAACTTTGGTAGTGACACAGGTTAAATCCTTTCCCAGGCATCTCTTCAACCCTCAAAAAAATAGGCTTGATATGGTAAAGCTCAAGCTTTAAGAAAATTCATTTGATATAAGCCAAACCTCAGGTAAACAGAGAGGTAGTTGGCCAAAAGTAGGAGGAAAGAAAAATATAAAGAAAGTGTAGAAGCTTGATAGTTATTCCTTCAAAATCCATTCCCTCCTTTCCAAATTATGAAGGTTCTGCTGAGCATGAGGCTGCCCAGCCAGGAATACATGGCCTATGCTCCCTTGTACCCAGGAGTCACCATGTGGCTGAGTACTCACCAACAGAATAGGAGCGAAAGTGGTCTGTGCAATACTAGTGCCATTCGCTTAATAAAGCAGTGGTTCTCAATCTTCCTAATGCCGCGACCCTTTAATACAGTTCCTCATGTTGTGGTGACCCCCAACCATAAAATTATTTTCGTTGCTACTGCATAACTGTAATTTTGCTACTGTTATGAATTGTAATGTAAATATCTGATATGCAGGATGTATTTAGGCGACCTCTGTGAAAGGGTCGTTAAACCCCCAAAGGGGTTGCGACCCACAGGTTGAGAACCACTGGCTTAAAGTGAAATCTATACTTCCTCTCTCCCCTCATTCCCACGGAAAGAAACAAAGCTTCAACCAAAGGAAACAAAGATATGGGAATGAAGGAAGAGAGTTGCTTTCTTAAGCACCAGAGTTTGTAAATTGAGATGAACACCTACCTACCACAACTGCTTATTAAGAGACAATGTTAATAATACTGTATTATATACTTGAAAGTTGCCAAGAGAGTAGATAAATGTTCTCACCACACACACACACACACACACACACACACACACACACGGTAATTATGTGTTAACTATTAGCAAACCATATTGTGTTAACTAACTATATTGGGTTGTTAACTAATCATATTGTGGTAATAATTTCTCAATATATGCTTGTATCAAACCACGTTGTGAACCTTTAACTTACACAATGTTATATGTCAAACATATCTCAATATAACTGGAGGGGGAAGAAAGAGATACCACTGGAGTCACAATGAGCTAGATCAATAAAAGTGTAAGAACATCTCATGAGAGAAAACCTCTTTCCCTGGAAGCTGAATATATGTGCTATGAATTCTTAAACTCCAATGTGAGTGTGAATTAGCTGAGGACATTTTTAGCACAGATTCTGAGCTTCATCTGGAAATTTTGATTTTAATTTGTCTTTGGTAGTGGTCTTAGGACTACATTTCTAAAACACTGCTCTCACCCTAGCTGGTTTGGCTCAGTGGATAGAGCATCAGGCTGAGGACTGAATGGTCCTGGGTTTGATTCTGGTCAAGGGCACATGCCTGGGTTGTGAGCTCAATCCCCAGTAGGGGGCATGCAGGAAGCAGCCAATCAATGATTCTCTCTCATTATTGATGTTCCTCTCTCTCTCTTTTCCTCTCCCTTCCGCTCTGAAATCAATAAAAATAAAAATATTTTTAAAATAAATAAATAAATAAATAAATAAATAAAACACTGCTCTCGAAAAGAAACCAAGATGGCGGCATAGGTAAACACCGGAAATTGCTGCCTCCGACAACAACTTCAAAAATACAACTAAAAGACAGAACGGTCACCATCCAGAACCACAGGAAGGCTGGCTGAGTGGAAATTCTACAACTAGAAGGAAAGACAAGAGCACACAGACTCAGAGGAGCTACGAAAGTAAAGTGCAGAAGTACGGAGGCTCCGGCGCGCGGGGAAGGGCTGGCACCTGAGGACGCGGCTGTCTTTTTGAATCGGGAGGGAGTCACAAGCACCTGACTGCTATGAACTCCGGTTCGGTTCCGGGAAATCTCTGGGGTCCCAGGGCTCTTACGGGGAGAAACTGGACAATCTGGCAGCAGGCAGAACTCGGAACTTGAGGACGGCTTTCCCTCAGAGGTGCTGGCAGCAATTACCGGGACACTGAGAAGCGCGGCCCCTTAGGGCAGGGCTGAGAATCAGCCATAGCTGCTTGCTCCGCCCTGTTGATTCCGAGACCCCACCCCATCCAGGCTGCTGAAAAGGCTTTTGCATATGAATGCCCGGGTCCTTTGCAACCTGAAAATTACCTAACAAATTGCAGCTGGGCCAGACAGACCCAGAACTTCCAAGAGAAGGCCCAAGGCCCCACAGCAGCTTGCATTGCTTCACAGCTGGGCCTCATCTGGGCACCCCCAAACCCCTAAAAAGGGAAGGGAAATCTGCATATCTCTTCGTAGCTCCTGCTGGGTAACCTCAGGAAGAGGCTTATTAGCACCTCCTTAGATCCAAGAGCCAGTGTACCCAGTGGTCAGAGTGGGACCATCCAGATTACAACTCCTCAGATTCATAAGGGACACACTCAGGGGGCAGACTCAGTGAGCACCAAAGCCCCACTGAAGCAAGTCTTGCCCCAGAAGGGTGTCTTCAGCACAGAAGTTCTCCCACTGCAGACACAGCTGATTCTCACTGCCAATTGGCCTGGAGGTCAATTCCTCCCAGTGACACCTAAAACAATCAAGGCATAACTACAACAAGACTGTGCACAAAGCCCACAAGGGGCTGCACCAAGAGTGTCCACCTCAGGTAACTGGGGAGGCTGAGCCACTGGGCCCTGTAGGACACCTAGCACACAAAACCACTCTACCAACAAAGGGAAGCAGATAAAATGCGAAGACAAAGAAACAGGTCACGAATGACAGAAATGGAGGACAGCAAATGACTGGATATAGAGTTTAAAACCACATTTCTAAGATTTTTCAAGAATTTTATGGAAACCGCCGATAAATGTAGTGAGATCCTCAAGAAATCTAGTGAGACCCTCGATGTTGTGATAAAGGACCAACTAGAAATTAAGCACACACTGACTGAAATAAAGAATATTATACAGACTCCCAACAGCAGACCAGAGGATCGCAAGAATCAAGTCAAAGATTTGAAATACGAAGAAGCAAAAAACACCCAACAGAAAAAGCAAAATGAAAAAAGAATCCAAAAATATGAAGATAGTGTAAGGAGCCTCTGGGACAACTTCAAGCGTACCAACATCAGAATTATAGGGGTACCAGAAGAAGAGAGAGGGCTAGATATTGAAAACCTATTTGAAGAAATAATGACAGAAAACTTCCCCCACCTGGTGAAAGAAATAGACTTCCAAGTCCAGGAAGCGCAGAGAACCCCAAACAAAAGGAATCCAAAGAGGACCACACCAAGACACATCATAATTAAAATGCCAAGAGCAAAAGACAATGAGAGAATCTTAAAAGCAGCAAGAGAAAAAAAGTCAGTTACCTACAAGGGAGTACCCATACGACTGTCAGCTGATTTCTCAACAGAAACCATGCAGGCCAGAAGAGAGTGGCAAGAAATATTCAAAGTGATGAATACCAAGAACCTACAACCAAGATTACTTTATCCAGCAAAGCTATCATTCAGAATTGAAGGTCAGATAAAGAGCTTCACAGATAAGAAAAAGCTAAAGGAGTTCATCACCACCAAACCAGCATTATATGAAATGCTGAAAGGTATTCTTTAAGAAGAGGAAGAAGAAAAAGGAACTCTTACCATTTGCCACAGCATGGATGGAACTGGAGAGCATTATGCTAAGTGAAATAAGCCAGTCAGAGAAGGATAAATACCACATGATCTCACTCATTTGTGGAATATAATGAACAACATAAACTGATGAACAAGGACTGATCCAGAGACGGAGAGGCATTGATTGGACTGTCGGGCCTTGGAGGGAAGTTAGGGGAGGGTGGAGGTGAGGGGGAAAGATCAACCAAAGGACTTACATGCAAGCATATAGGTCTAACCAATGGACACGGATAACGGGGGGGTGAGGGCATGAGCTGGGGGGGATAGGGGGTAACGTGGGTATAAGAACACATATGTAATATCTTAATCAATAAAAAAATATATTAATAAAAATAAATAAATAAAAATAAAACACTGCTCTCAGTAGCCACAGCCATACCATCTAATACCCAAAAATGTCTGCAGTGGCTAGATTAATATTTATATAATATTTCTATAAGTGGTTTTAGATGGAACATGCACTGATTTCTTTGGTGGGGGTGTATACTCATAATTAAGATTTTTATCTTTATTAGATGTAGCCAAATGGTTTTCTAAAGCATTCAGCTCTTTGCAACAGGAAACCCACTAAGACTGGCTTCACTATATAAAGTGTCTTGTTCCACATAGCAAGACTTTGAGAAAAGGCTGTCCTTGGCAGGAATGGCACCTAAGCGATGTCATGAAGCCCACCTCCATGTATCTTAATGCGCAAGCCTTTATCTTCATCCTCATGGTCACTAGGTATCAGTTTTCACTGCCAAGTAATCAGTCTCATTCCAGGTGGGATGAAAAAGGAAGGGAAGTGTGAGGTCTGACCAGTAGTCCCAGAAAAATCATTGTGAAATTTTATAGCATAATTTAAAAACTATTGATTTTAGACCCATCATTTTTAAGTGGAAAAAAAACTAAAACAGTGTGAGATCAATTGGCTTTCTATAGGTGGCTCATCTGGTTATATTTAGATCAAGAATAAGTCCTTTTAGTCCTTGGGCTGATGCCATTGCTATTGCACCCACCACTTTCTAGCTGTTGGGTGGGCTTCTTTGGAACACCAACAATGATAATATTGGTGCCTCTCCATACTCTGAAGGAGAAAGGTTAGGAAAAGTTGGGTCACTGACTCATAAGAACCTTTAAGTGTGGATACTAGACCCATGGGGCATCCTGCTCTATAATCACATCCTTCTCAATCATCCACAGAATCAGCTCCTGGATCCTCAGCATTGATAGGCCAGAGCATAAAGAAGTCTTGGTGAAGAGAGCAGTGTTCACAGCTCCGATGACCATTGTGGTGAGTGTGGTGGAGGCTGTCTGGTGAAGGGATAATCAAATTAATTTTAAAATATGGAGGTTCTTGCTATCTTTTTCTCAGTTTTGTACAGAGACAAATGCAAAGGTCTTATTTGACATCCT
The DNA here is from genome assembly GCF_000147115.1 of Myotis lucifugus. Lineage (NCBI taxonomy): Eukaryota > Metazoa > Chordata > Mammalia > Chiroptera > Vespertilionidae > Myotis > Myotis lucifugus. Next base: position 143,338 of record NW_005871805.1, on the reverse strand, counting down.
ATTACTACACAAAAAGAGAAGAGAGCTCATAACTATAATTAAAATTATAGAGATGGCATAAAGCTTTAACCACTACCAAGCAGCTGACATAGTTCTGGTTTGACAGAGACCAGTACCGAATTCATTTTCCAGGTATCAAAAGTGGGTCATGAAGCTTGGTAGGATGAAATCAACTGAGAGGAGCCATGCAGTTAGTCAGAATTCTCCTTGAGAAGCCAAAACACACATGCTGTGTGCAAGGACAGATGGCCTTAGCATGCCTCCATGCTTGTCAGGATGGTTTAATCCAGGGCCAAAGAAGCAGGTGTCTACCAGAGGCCTCGTGAGTTCCTTCAGAACCACCAAGATCCAGAAAAGTATGAACTGTCTCAGCACATTGGAAGTAACATAGTGTTTGTATATATATATACAAACACTATATATATATATATATATATATATATATACAGGGCCCCATTCGCAACTGAAACGGACAACCGAATAGATGACCAAACAGGCTGAAATGGGGGCTAAAAAGGCCAGCAGGGGGTTAGGGAGGGACGACCAAAGGGTTAGGGAGGGAC
>NW_005871805.1:141606-142635 GCF_000147115.1 Myotis lucifugus | reverse complement strand
ACCACCAGGGGCAGACACTCCTACCAGTAGGTTAGCTTTCTGCTGGGGTCCGGCTGATCGGGACTGAGCAAGATGGGCCAGACATACCCTGGAACCCTCCCGCAGTCCCTCCCAGGCTGGCCAAACTCCTGTGTCCCTACCCAGCCCTGATTGTGCACCAGTGGAATCCCTTGGCCTGGCCTGTGCCCTCTTGCAATCCAGGACCCCTCAGGGGATGTCAGAGAGCTGGTTCTTAATGTAGTGATTATCTAATCTAATAAAAGAGAAACATGCAAATTGACCATACCTTCACTACGTCCCTAAGCCATGCCCACCAGCCAATCAGAGTGACTATATGCAAATTAACCCAACCAAGATGGCAGCCTGCAGCCATGGAGCTGGAGCAAGCAGGAGGCTTGGTTGCCCCAGCGATGGAGGAAGTCAAGCTTCCTGCCTGCCCTGGCCGGCTGTGGCCTCTGCTAAAGGCAACAAAGTTTCAATTATAGAAAATAAATAAATCCCAGATACCTGCTTCCTGCCAGCCTCCACTGGGAGCTTGGGTGGCTGGGGGCCGTGGCCAGCCTGCAAATAGCCATCAACCCCTCACCCAGGATGGCCACACCCTCATGGGGTGAGGGTCCCAGCTGGGGGGTTTGGCCAGCCTGCAAACAGCCATCAGCCCCTCACCCAGGCTGGCCAGGCACCCCAGTGGGGACCCCCACCCTGAAGGGGCAGTTGCCAGCCTGAAAACGGCTCTCAACCCCTCACCCAGGCTGGCCAGGCACCCCAGTGGGGACCCCACCCTGAAGGGGCTGTGGCCAGCCTGCAAACAGTCATCAGCCCCTCACCCAGGCTGGCCACACCCTCATGGGGTGAGGGTCCCTGCTGTGGGGCTTGACCAGACTGCAAACAGCCCTCAGCCCCTCACTCAGGCTGGCCAGGAACCCCAGCAGGGACCCCCTCCCTGAAGGGGTGTGGCCAACCTGAAAACGGCCCTCAGCCCCTCACCCAGGCTGGCCAGCAGCCCAGAGGGACCCCCACCCTGATCCA
>NW_005871805.1:92145-140247 GCF_000147115.1 Myotis lucifugus | reverse complement strand
CCCTATCGGCCCTACTCTGTGAGTGACACGCGGGAAGCTCCTCAACCCCTGATGGGCCCTGCTCTGTGCATGACAGGGGGCAGCTCCCCAACCCCCTGATGGGCCCTGCTCTGTGCATGACAGGGGGGAGCTCCTCAACCCCCTGATGGGCCCTGCTCTGTGCATGACAGGATGGAGCTCCCCAACCCCCTGATTGGCCCCGCTCTGTGCGTGACAAGGTACGGAGCCCCAACCCCCCTGATGGGCCCTGCTCTGTGCAGGGGGCAGTGCCCCAACCCCCCTGATGGGCCCTGCTCTGTGCGTGACAGGGAGTGGCGCCGCAACCTCCCCATCGACCCTGCCTTGAGTGTGACAGGGGGCGGTGCCCCAACCCCCCAATCGGCCCTACCCTGAGCGTGACTGAGGGTGGCATCGCAACCTCCCAATCCGCCCTGCTCTGTGCATGACAGGGGGCGGCACCCCAACTCCCCAATCAGCCCTGTTCTGAGCCCGACCAGGGGCTGCACCTAGGGATTGGGCCTGCCCTCTGCCACCCAGGAGCAGGCCTAAGCCAACAAGTCATATCTCCCGAGGGGTCCCAGACTGCGAGAGGGCACAGGCTGGGCTGAGGGACCCCCCCCCCTTCCCCCCCGAGTGCACAAATTTTTGTGCACCGGGCCTCTAGTATATATATAAAAGGCTAATGTGCAAAGTGTCCCCACAGGAGTTTGACAGGAGCCCAGGAATTCGATCACTCTCTATGATGTGTGCTGACCACCAGGGGGTGGTGCAGAACAAAGGAAAGCCCTGACTGGCAGCTGGAAGGCCCCAATTGGGCCTGATTGCTGGCCAGGCCTAGGGACCCTATCTGTGCATGAATTTCATGCACCGGGCCTCTAGTTTTAATAATTTGCTTTTTAAGCAAGTGGAAATGAGGCACTGCCATTTTATTTGTGGTGTCTATGAAAGACTCCACAGGATACTTAAGAGAGTATTCACTCACTTAAATACTCACTGCACAAAAGTGATTTGAAAATAGGACATTCACTCCACATTTAAAGAAAAATTCATTAAACCTGAGTAGTTCATTACTATGATATGCATTTGATTATATTTTATAACATAAATAGGAGTTTCCTCAGCACAAAACATTCAGCCAAATGTTTTAAAGATGAAGATGCATTAGGAATATTAATTATTATATACCAAAGACAATTTCCTTCCTGGTTCAGCTCTTCACTGCTCTAAGTTATCACCATAGGACCTGATGGATAAATTCCTGTGAGACTTTCTGGAGGAAGGGCGCTAATAGGCCTGTCAGTAGACATTGACATTCTCTGTAAAGCAGTTAAAATACCAGCATTGCAATTAAAACCTTATTACCAAGAACATAGGGGTGCATATCTCCTTTCAGATTGGTGTTTCTCTTTTCTTGGGATATGTTCCTAGAAGTGGGATTACTGGGTCAAATGGGAGTTCCATTTTTAGTTTTTTGAGAAAACTCCATACTGTTCTCTACAGTGGCTACACCCATCTGAATTCCCACCAGCAGTGCAAGAGGGTTCCTTTTTCTGCACTTCCTCGCTAGCACTTATTGTTTGTTAATTTGTTGATGATAGCCATTCTGACAGGTGTGAGATGGTACCTCATTGTCGTTATGATTTGCATCTCTTGGATGATTAGTGGCTTTGAGCATGTTTTCACATGTCTCGCAGCCTTCTGTATGTCCTTTTTCAAAGTGTCTATTTAGGTCCTTTACCCATTTTTTTGATTGGGTTGTTTATCTTCCTTTTGTTAAGTTGTATGAGTTCCCTGTAAATTTTGGAGATTAAACCCCTATCTGAGATAGCATTGGCAAATATGATCTCCCTTGCAGTGGGATTTCTTGTTGTTTCGTTGATGGTTACTTTTGCTGTGCAGAAGCTTTTTATTTTGATGTAGTCGCATTTGTTTATTTTCTCCTTAGTTTCCATTGCTCTAGCAGCTGTATCGGTAAAGATATTGCTATGACATATGTCTGCTATTTTGCTGCCTATGTAGTCTTGTAGGATTTTTATGGTTTCCCATCTTACATTTAAGTCCTTTAACCATTTTGAGTTTATTTTTGTGTATGGTGTAAGTTGGTGATCTAGGTTCATTATTTTTGCATGTATCTGTCCAATTTTCCCAGCACCATTTATTGAAGAGATTATCTTGACTCCAATGTATGTTCTTGCCTCCTTTGTCAAATACTAATTGAGAATAATGGCTTGGGTCGATCTCTGGGTTCTATGTTCCGTTCCATTGGTCTATATGTCTGTTTTTGTGCCAGAACCAGGCAGTTTTGAGAACCTTGGCTTTGTAGTATAGCTTGATATCTGGTATTGTGATCCCTGCAACTTTGTTCTTCTTTCTCAGGATTGCTATGGCTATTTGGAGTCTATTTTTATTCCAGATGAATTTTGGAGAGTTTGTTCTAGGTCTGTGAAATATGCCATTGGTATTTTAACGGGGATTGCATTGAATTTATAAATTGCTTTGGGTAGTATGGACATTTTAATGATGTTGATTCTACCATTCCATGAACACTGTATGGTCTTCCATTTGTTTATGTCTTCCTCTATCTCTTTTTTCATAGTAGCACAATTTATAATAGCTAAGATTTGGGAAACATCCTAAGTGCCCATCAGCAGATGAGTGGATTAAAAACCTTTGGTACATCTACACAATGGAATACTACACTGCTATAAAAAAGAAGGAGCTTTTACCATTTGCAACAGCATGGATGGACCTGGAGAGCATTATGCTAAGCGAAATAAGCCAGCTGGAGAAAGATAAATATCACATGATCTCACTCATATGTGGGATATAATGAACAACATAAACTGATGAACAAAAATAGATCCAGAGACAAAGAAACACTGAACAGAGCATCCAACCTCAGAGAGAAGGCAGGGGAGGAAGGGTAAGAGGTCAACCAAAGGACTTGTATGCATTCATATTAGCATAGCCAATGGACATGAACACTGGGGCAGTGGGGGCTTGTCCTGGGAGGTGGGAGCAGTGGGGGAGGTCAATCGGGGAAAAAGGAGACATACGTAATACTTTAAACAGTAACAAACAACAACAAATAAAAATAAATAAAACAATATGTATAGTATTCTCTCATGTGAAAAACTAAAAAAAAAACCACCTTATTACCTACAGTTATTAAAATGCTATGATCAGATGCTATTAAGCATCACTCAATATGCTTTCCTTTCATATCATTATTTGTTTTAGTGAAAATCATTTAAAAATGAAATCCCATTTTAATTTATATTTTTGTTTAAATTGTTGGTCTAATCTAAGAAGAACAAAAAAGCTTAATCCCCTTACAAATGAAAATTGCCTTCCTGTATTCTAAACTAATTTAGTCTAAATTGTTAGCTCTGCAGAAGGTACATTCAGAAGAGAGAAATCTCATCCCAAGAGCTATAGGTGTAACAGGCTTATCTTATTTGTGCCCTAATTTGTGAGGACTATGAAACTCTAGACTTGACCACTCATAGCTCACAGCCAGCAGCAGGCCCTTTTTTTCAATATATTCTGCAACAGCAAAACAATGGGACAATAAGCTCAACCCAGGGGAGTGTTCAGGACAAATACAAACTAAATGCCAGAGCTAGGAGAAACCTTTAGGAATGGGAAGGGAGCAAGCAGCTGTTCAATAACATGCAAGTGCCTGGAGTTGAAGTCTGGGAGGCAGGAGGAAGGGGACTTGCACTGCATGGATAGCACTTTCACTTTGCCAGCTTGTGAAGGGAAAGGCAGCTTCCATTGCAAACTGCTCCTAGTCCTAAGTGTGAGTCTGCTAGTCCTACATTCAAATGGCTGAAATCTATTTACCACTAATCATGGGGTTTAGACTCACCTCAGCAAAAATAAACACATGGCCATTAAAGTTTTATGTTTGGAGCAAAATACAGTAAAACCTCGATATAACAGATTAATTCGGGTGAGGGTTGTCCATTAAAGCTGAAAGTCCATTATATAATAAAGTAGGTTTTCCTAATGCATATGTTAAAAAACTTAACAAATTAAGCTAAAACTACTTTAAAATAACAGTGAATTAATAACAAAAAATAACCTGTTAATTTAATTATAAGCAAATCTTGGTTAAAAGCATTTTATTCAAAGAAGAACTAAAACCTATCCTTCTCAGACTATTCCAAAAAATTCAAGAGAAAGGCACACTTCCAAGCTCTTTCTATGAAGTCAGCATTACCCTAATCCCAAAACCAGATAAGGACACTACAAAGAAAAAGAATTACAGGCCAATATCCCTGATGAACATAGATGCTAAAATCCTGAACAAAATTCTATCAAATAGAATCCAGCATTATATTAAAGATTATACACCATGACCAAGTGGGATTTATTCCAGAGATGAAAGGATGGTACAATATCTGCAAATCAATAAATGTGATACATCACATAAACAAATTGAGAGACAAAAATCACATAATCATATCAATTGATGCAGAAAAAAAGCATTTGACAAAATCCAACACCCTTTCTTGATAAAAACTCTCAGCAAAGTGGGAATAAAGGGATCATACCTCAACATAATAAAAGCCATATATGACAAACCCACAGCCAACATCATAATCAATGGGCAAAAACTAAAACCATTCCCCCTAAGAACAGAAACAAGACAGGGATGCCCCCTCTCACCACTCCTGTTCAACATAGTACTGGAAGTACTAGCCATTGCGATCAGACAAGAAGAAGAAATAAAAGGCATCCAAATTGGAAAAGAAGAAGTAAAACTGTCATTATTCACAGATGACATGATATTGTACATAGAAAACCCCAAAGACTTCATCAAAAAACTACTAGACTTAATAAATGAAGGAAGACATAAACAAATGGAAGAATATACTGTGTTAATGGATTGGTACAATAAACATTATTAAAATGTCTATACCACCCAAAGCAATCTATAAATTCAATGCAATCTGCATTAAAATACCAACGGCATACTTCACAGACCTAAACCAAACTCTCCAAAAATTCATCTGGAATAAAAAAAGACCCTGAATAGCTACAGCAATCTTGAGAAAGAAGAACAAAGTTTGAAGAATCACAATAGCAGATATGAAGCTATACTGCAAAGCCACAGTTCTCAAAACTGCCTGGTACTGGCACAAGAACAGACATGTAGACCATTGGAACAGAACAGAGAACCCAGAGATCAACATAAGCCATAATGCTCAATTAATATTTGACAAAGGAAGCAAGAACACACAATGGAGTCAAGACAGTCTCTTCAATAAATGGTGTTGGAAAAAATGGACATAAAGATGCAAAAAAAATGAAACTAGACCACCAACTTACACCATACACAAAAATAAACTCAAAATGGATAAAGGAGAGAAAACCAAGATGGCGGCATAGGTAAACACCAGAAATTGCTGCCTCACACAACCATTTCAAAAATACAACTAAAAGACAAAACGGACATCATCCAGAACCACAGTAAGGCTGACTGAGTGGAAATTCTACAACTAGAAGGAGAGAGAAAAGCACACTGAGACTCAGAGGAGGTGCGAAACTAAAGTGCAGAGGTACGGAGGCACACATGGAAAGGGCTGGCAACTGAAGACATGGTTGTTTTTTTCAATCGGGAGGGAGTCTCAAGCTCCCGACTGCTCTGAACTCCAGTTCCGGGCGAGTCTCTGGGGACCCAGATTCATAGGGGAGAAACTGTACTGTTTGGCATCAGTCGGAATTCGAGGGCGGCTTTCTCTCAGAGGTGCTTGCAGTGATTACCGGGACACTGAGACTCGGGGCCTCTTAGGGTAGGACTGAGGAGCAGCCATAGCTGTTTGCTCTGCCCTGTTGATTCCCTGAGACCCCACCCCACCCAAGCTGTGCACATAGGCTTTTGCATATGAAAGGCCTGGCTCTTTGCAATCTGAAAATTACCTAACAAACTGCAGCTGGGTCAGAGAGACCCAGTACTTCCAAAAGAAGGCCCAAGGCCCCACAGCAGATTGCATTGCTTCACAGCTGGGCCTTATCTGGGCACCTCCAAACCCCAAACAAAGAAGAGGAATCTGCAGATCTCTCCATAGCTCCTTCTGGGTAGTCTCAGGCAGAGGCTAAATTAGCACCTCCTTAGAGATCCAAGAGCCAGCGTACCCAGTGGTCAGAGTGGGACCATCCAGATTACAACTCCTCAGATCCATAAGGGACACACTCAGGGGGCAGACTCAGTGAGCACCAAAGCCCCACTGAATCAAGTCTTTCCCCAGAAGGGTGTCTCCAGCACAGAAGTTCTCCCACTGCAGACACAGCTGATTCTCACAGCCAATTGGCATGGAAGTCAATTCCTCCCAGTGATACCTATAACAATCAAAGCTTAACTACAATAAGACTGTGCACAAAGCCCACAAAGGGGTGCACCAAGAGTGTCCACCTCAGGTAATTGGGGAGGTTGAGCCACTGTGCCCTATAGGACACCTAGCACAGAAAGCCACTCTATCAACACAGGGAAGCATAAAAAATATGGAGACAAAGAAACAGGTCACAAATGACAGAAATGGAGGAAAGCAAACTACTAGATACAGAGTTCAAAACCACACTTATAAGGTTTTTCAAGAATTTTCTAGAAACCGCCAATAAATTTAGTGAGACCCTCAAGAAGTCTAGTGAGACCCTCGAGGATATGAAAAAGGACCAACTATAAATTAAGCATACACTGACTAAAATAAAGAATATTATACAGAGTTCCAACAGCAGACAAGAGGATCACAAGAATCAAGTCAACGATTTGAAATACGAAGAAGCAAAAACACCCAACCGGAAAAGCAAAAAGAAAAAAGAATCCAAAAATATGAAGATAGTGTAAGGAACCTCTAGGACAACTTCACGCATACCAATATCCAAATTATGGGAGTGCCAGAAGAAGAGAGAGAGCAAGATACTGAAAACCTATTTGGAGAAATAATGACAGAGAACTTCCCCTACTTGGTGAAAGAAATAGGCTTACAAGTCCAGGAAACGCAGAGAACCGCAAACCAAAGGAATCCAAAGAGGACCAACCAAGACACATCATAATTAAAAAGTCAAGAACAAAAGACAAAGAGAGAATCTTAAAAGCAGCAAGAGAAAAAAAGTCAATTACCTACAAGGGAGTACCCATATGACTGTCAGCTAATTTCTCAACAGAAACTATGCAGGCCAGAAGGGAGTGGCAAGAAATATTCAAAGTGATGAATACCAAGAACCTACAACCAAGATTACTTTACCTAGCAAAGCTATCATTCAGAATTGAAGGTCAGATAAGGAGCTTCACAGACAAGAAAAAGCTAAAGGAGTTCATCACCACCAAACCAGTATTATATGAAATGCTGAATGGTCTCATTTAAGAAGAGGGAGATGAAGAAAAGGTAAAGATACAAATTATGAACAACAAATACACAACTATCAACAAGTGAATCTAAAACTCAAGTGAATAAATAATCTGATGAACAGAATAAACTGGTGATTATAATAGAATCAGGGGCATAGAAAGGGAGTGGACTGACTATTCTGGGGGGGGGGAAGGGGTGTGGGGGGTGCAGGAAGAGACTGGACAAAAATCGTACACCTATGGATGAGGACAGTGGGGGCGGGGGCAAGGGCAGAGGGTGGGGTGGGAACCAGGTGGAGGGGAGCTATGGGGGGAAAAAAGAGGAACAACTGTAATAATCTGAACAATAAAGATTTAATTTTTAAAAAATGGATAAAGGACTTAAATGTACGATGGGAAACCATAAAAATCCTTGAAGAAGCCATAGGTATTAACATTGCAGACATTTGTTGCAGCAATATCTTTACTGATACAGCTCTTAGGGCAATGGAAACTAAGGAGAAGATAAACAAATGAGACTGCAGCAAAAGAAACCATCAACAAAACAAGAAAGCCCACAGCATAGGAGAACATATTTGCCAATGTTATCTCCAATAAGGGTTTAATCTCCAACATTTACAGGGAACTCATACAACTTAGCAAAAGGAAGATAAACAATCCAATCAAAAATATGCAAAGGACTTAAATAGACACTTTTTGAAAGAAGATATACAGAAGGCCAAGAGACATATAAAACATGCTCAAAGCCACTAATCATCTGAGAGATGCAAATCAAAGCGACAATAAGGTACCATCTCACACCTGTCAGAATGGCTATCATCAACAAATTAACAAACGACAAGTGCTGCAGAGGATGCGCAGAAAAAGGAACCCTCTTGCACTGCTGGTGGGAATGCAGACTGGTGTAGCCACTGTGGAGAACAGTATGGAGTTTTCTCAAAAAATTAACTCCCATTTGATGCAGTGATCCCACTTCTAGGAATATATCCCAAGAAAACAGAAACACCAATCAAAAGGATATATATCACATGATCTCACTCATTTGTGGAATATAATGAACAACATAAACTGATGAACAAAAATAGATCCAGAGTCATAGAAGCATCAAACAAACTGTTCAACCTATGAGGGAAGGCAGAGGGTGAGGGGGTAAGAGATCTACCAAAGGACTTGTATGCATGCATATGAACATAACCAATGGACACAGATGGGGAAGAGGGTGCAGGTTTGAGGGCATGTGCTGGGTGGTGGGGGCGGCCAGGGAGAGGTCAATGGGGGGAAAAGGAGACTTATGTAATACTTTAAACAATAAATAATTTTTCAAGGGCATTTTAAAAGTAACAGGGTGTTAATTTTCACATAAGCATACAGAGCAGAAATTTTGTCCGTTAAATCCAAAATGTGTTTATTCAAACTCTGCAAAATTGAGAATTTACTGTACTGAAAGCTCTCTTAAAGGAATTCATCCAAGATCTGTTTCTCAGTTACATGTCAAAAGAAAGGCACACATCGGTGCCAGCTCACTTTTTCCCACTCTCCATGGAATGCAACATTCTATTTGGGATTCAGAAACCAGGTCCTGACAGGCATTTAAACAGTGTCAACACACCTCTGGTCTATAGGGAATCAGTTCCTTGCACGCTTCCTCTTTTTTTATCCTTTTTTTGGTATTTTGTTCATTTGTTTGTTTTGTTCATTAGATTCCACATATAAGTGAGATTGTACGGTGCTTGTCTTTCTCTGACTGGCTTACTTCACTGAGCATGCCACTCTTCCTCTTAAAGCTTAGCCAGTCACACAGAAAATCAGAAACCCCATTTGACCAGAATGCAGTAAAAGATTTCCTCATAACTTGTTTTCTAATTTCAATATTGAATTGAAAGACACATAGCTAAAATTTTCCCCATACCTAGACCTTAAATGAAGTGTCATCCTAGGCAAGTTTGTTCCTGCCTCAATGTTTGTTTCATAGCCCTGGAAAAACATCTGTCAAAATAATGCTATTGGGAAAGTTCATGGTTAAGAGCCTTGGTAACTCCACCCCCAGCAGCAATTATGCCAACCACTACATGTAATGCACAGAGCCAGCAAAGCGAGAGCAAGAGTGAGCACTTGGAATGTTCTGATAACTGATCAACCAGATAACCAAACTCCTGAATACTTGACTAACTGAAGCAGCTCAGGGATCAAGTGAGAAGATATTTGATGTGCCTTAGCCCCTAGGCTGGGGTGTTTAAGGACGTCTACATTCACCCATGAATTCAGTGTAGGCAGGCCTGTCATGACACCAGTTGAATCAGAGTATCCAGGGGAGCTGCTCCTGTTCACCAGATAACACAAGATCAGGGAGGATACAAATATAACATGATGTGACTGCTGGAAATTGAGATTGTTAAAGCATCTGCTACTTGGACATGTTTTTAAGCTCTTACAAATTTCCTCATTTGAGAAATATGGACAATAGTACCTCATGAGATTGTTGCCAGGAGTAAATAAACTAACACACAAAGTACTTAGCACAGTGTCTCATTTACAGAAGGTGCTTTACAAACCTCCCTCCCTATTCACATTAAATAACCCTTCCTTTTTCCATGGGAGGCTCAATAATGAACCCTCCAAAAGGATTCTTAATGCCTGGAGCCTATAAATGTAAGGGTTTTCTAAAAAGAGTCTTTGAAATTGGAATGAAGTTAAACATTTTGAGGTGAGATTTTCCTAGATTAGCTGGGTTGGTGTTCACCCCAAATAGCCTTGTAAAAGAGAGTCAAATGGAGAAGACATAGAAGAGAAGGTGGCAACAACCACAGAGACTGAGATAGGAATGATGCAGCCACCAGAAGTAGGTGCCTCCAGAGGAAAAGCAGTCTATATTTGGCCAGTTGAACTAATTTCTGATCTGGGCCTCCAGAACTGTGAGCGAACACATTTCTGTTGTTTGAAGCCACTAAGTTTGTTTACAGAAGCTATAGGAAATATATTTCCCTAACTTCATCAATATCACACATTGATACCAGACATTAGTCACCCTCCTTTCAAAGCCACCAGCAATTCCTTTCACTATCTACAAAGTCAACCATCGTTTCTGTCTTGAAATGCAATGCACTTTGGCTGGAACATCTAAGTAAGAAGTGTCTAGTTTCCCTTTAATTTCATATTTTTCACCTTAAAAGAAAGAGAAAATCCTCAGGTGTTTATGATATACTACACCATAGGCAGAGGTGGTTAGGAGGCATTTAGGGTGCCTCATCACATTCTATTGGAAATCCCAGCATGTCTTTGCTTGGAGCCCTTCATTACTGGGGTGGCCCCAGCAGTGCTCTGGCTCCTCTGCCTGGTTTAGGAGGCATCAGCTTGTCCTGGAGGGAAGAATGCATTTTTTTTCCTCATTTGGTATTTCTGTGGTCATCAAAAAATTCATTGAGATGATTTTAAGTAATATTGCAAATGGTTTTCAGGGCACATGGACACAGAGTTAAATACTACCATTGCCTTTTCAATTACCTTTCAAGCCTATCTACATCAAGAAGAAAGTCTAGTGGGTTTTATATTGATTATACCTCCTATTTATGGCAAAGGTTTCTCTTTTTTAACCATGTATAATAATCATACAAAGTTTTCTTCTTAAACAAATGTATTTAAGTAAATACAGTGAATCAATTTAAACAAAAGTATTAAATAAATACTAACTTCACTATGATCACCAGCATTACAGGTGATCATAGTGAAGTTAGTTCTCAAATGTTTAAAATTTGGGACATATCACCCTAAAAACATAGGAACCTCTATGAAGTTCATGAAAGACTACACCCAAACCCAAAGCTTTGCAGACTGAAGTCAGTCAACATCAAAACCTTAACTCCAGGCCTGTATAATCCTTAATCATTCTCAAATAGTTCCAGTACATTCTGCCTAAGATCCCCAAAGTGCGACTGAGGGCCTCCATCCACCTGGGAAGTCCAAACCTTCCCACCCTCCTGCCAAGTCAGGTTCTGGCAGGTCTAAACTGCACCATCCACTCACTCACTGGACCTTTTCCATAACAGTCCAGAGAGTCTGTGTCAAGGGCAAATATATACAACTAGAGGCCTGATGCACGAAATTTGTGCAAGGGGCTCAGCTCTTGCAGTGGTGGCTGCCTAGGCACTCACAGCCCTGGCTTCATCTGGAAGGTCATCTGGACGGTCATTCTGCTGTTTGGTCTAATTAGCATATGAGCTCTTTATTATATAGGATTCTTATGTTGAGCAATTGTGCTACATGCCTTTACTTTCTCTCTCCACAAATAGAAAGATAACTGGCTTCTACATTAGCTGAAGGGGGCCTGTGTTCTAGTGGTCATTTTAAAAGAAAATGCAGTTATGTAATTACAGTAATTTTTACATTTAAAATAAAACAGAAATACTTAAATAATTTTGGTTGCATCACTCATTTTTCACTCTGTTTAGTGAAAAAATGATAGTAATACATCTAGATTTTATTTCTACCCCCATGGATGATGAAAAAAAATATACACCAGTGCCTTTAATAGGCAGAAAAAAAAATCCAATCTTTTGGGTACTTACATTACACTCAGATGTGCAGAGAAAATTTTGCTCCCTTAACTTACTTATAACAGGTTCAGTTTCCCTCCTGAAGTCACATCTACAGAGCAGCAGGAAAAAAAAATCCACAAAATTTTAGTTGAATAGAGTAGGCCTTGAGCTATCAGCTTAGCTTAAGTCAGTCACATGGTCTTGTTTTGATAAAGGCTGTTCTTTATTTCCTACCCCCTCTCTTCCTTTATCAAGTTGGCAATGAGCATATTACAGCAGGGGAAGGATGTGTCATATGTGTATATGTGTTCCTTATGAAACTCTCCTTATCACTGAGTCTTCTAGAAGCTGTTACTCAATGTTTAAAGAAGAGTCCATATTATCTACCTCTTCATTAAATCAGGGGTTCACAGACTTCTCACATTTACTCCTGTAGGTGTTATAGTGGTAACGAGGTATGGCCCAGACAGTTTGCACTGTAATCCTTGGTTATACAACCACTTCACTCTTCACAATGATCATCCCCCAAACTCTAACACCATATTGTCTGTTTTCAAATCACTGCCTACCGTCTGTGACCTTGAGCAACCTATGTAATAGCTTTGTGCCTGGATTTCCACATCTATTAAATGGGGAGGAGGATAATAATAATGGTATCTACCTCTCAGAGTCACTATGAATGCTATATAGATGTTCAGTATTATTGTTTTCATTGTTGTGCTAGGAAGGTGTCCAGACTGAGTCAGCTTACTTCCCCCTCTCATAGGAGCATGGAGAACCTCCAGACTCTACTTAGATTACACACCAGACAAAGGAAGCTCAGAGATCTAAACTCCCATCTTCTCTGCCTATGCCATGGGGCATTCTCAGCTGTGACCAGCCACAGGTTATGGGAGAGCAAACTGTGAGGCAGCCTTCTCATAGAATCCCAAAATGAATCAAGGAAAACTGCCCACATCTTTGCCCTTGGTTCTCTAATCACTATGCCTAGGCCAAAGCCAGAGAAAATAAATGGGGCTCTGTCTCATGTGTCCCTCACACCTCTCAGCCTCTTTCTCCTCCACAATCATTCTGAAACTGCTTGTAAGAGCTTTGCTTCGCTTTTCCTTCTGTCTTCCTCCCTTGCATAGTATCTCCCTCTTCCAGCTTAATGACTATGCCACAATGTGGGCAGAGCAGAGAATTACTAACAATTAGACTTAAATTAAGAAGCTTTCAAGCGTGCCATACATATTACACTAGTTTATGACCTAAAAACAATAAAAGCCATCTGCAAATACTCAGTGATTAAAGGAAAAAAGTAAAAACACCTCTATTAGGTTGGAGGCTGGAATTCAGAGAAGTAGCAGGAATTGAGTATATTTCAACTCATGGAAATGATTTTCTGAACAGAAACCTCCCAGACCCTCTTCCAATTATAAATTGAGGAAGGAGAAAGCATTTTCGAGGAAGAAAAAATAGCGGAGGCTTAGACGGACGTGTTGGTGCTTTGTCCCGGAGCAGATAGGGGCGAGCAGCTGAAACGGGTAACAATCAGCCCGATCAAGCTGGGGAGGTTCAGCTGAGAGACAGTCTGCAGCCAGGAAAGACAGAGAACTCCTAAAAAATGCGATGGTTAGAGATTGAGGCTGAAACCTACCCCTGGGCGCCAGCGCAGCAGCGAGACCGCGCCATCTTGGAAAGCGGTTGCCGGCATCCAGAGAGCGGCTACTAACCCTGCGGCTACTAACCCGGAGGCAACGGCTCGCAAGCAACGTGACTACAAGAGCCCAGCGGAGACCTGCATCCCTCCACGGAAAGCAGATTCAAGCAACAGCGGCCTCCTGATCACCATACGCTCTGCCTGGGGAACAGTTGCTGTGTGTGAAGCCTCCCTCCACCAGCCAGAAGAGCCACCTCAGCTGTGAACAGCACCCACCAGAGGCTCTGCTATCAACAGAGGAGCCGCTGCTACCACACACGCCCAAGGAGCAACCACAGCCTGAGGAGCCACTGCCACCCAGGGAGCAGCCACTGCCACCCAGGGTCCAGCCACTGAACGATTCAACAACTAGTCATGTCAGTGAGATCAAACATGGGTAGACAAAGAAACCCCCAAAGGAAAGAAAAGGAGGACTCGCCAGAAAAGCAGCTAGGTGAGACAGAGATATGCAACATGACAGAAAAAGAATTCAGAATAAGGTTCCTAGAGTACATGCACCAGATGTTCAAGAAGCAAGAAGAAACAGATGAAAAACTCAACTACTTATGCAAGAAGCTAGAAGAAACAGATGAAAAAATCAACAACTTAAGTAAGTCCCAAGAAGAAATGAAGAGCGACATAGCTTCAATAAAAAACTCCATTGAAAGTATCAACAGTAGACTGGGAGAAGCGGAGGACCGAATTAGTGAATTAGAAGACAAGGAAGCAAAACACACTCAAACTGTACGGCAAATGGAGAAAAAAATTAAAAGACAGGAGGAGAGCCTAAGGGAGCTTTGGGACAACATGAAACGAAACAACATACGAATAATAGGGGTGCCAGAACAACAGAAAGATGAACATGGATTAGAAAACCTATTCGAAGAAATAATATCAGAAAACTTCCCTGAGGTGGGGAAGAAAAAAGTCACACAAGCAAAGAGAGTCCCAAACAAGGTGAACCCGAAAAGACCCACACCAAGACACATCATAATTACCATGGCAAATGTTCAGGATAAAGAGAGAATCTTACAGGCTGCAAGAGAGAGACGGAAAGTAACATACAAGGGATCTCCCATTAGATTATCAAATGATTTCTCAACAGAAACACATCAGGCCAGAAAAGAATGGACGGAAATCTACAAAGTGATGCAAAGCAAAGGACTGAATCCAAGAATACTCTATCCAGCAAGGCTATCATTCAAAATTGAAGGGGAAATAAGAAGCTTCACAGACAAAAAAGGGCTAAGGGAGTTTATCACCACCAAGCCAGCCATGCAAGAAATGCTAAAGGGACTGGTGTAAAAAGAAGAAACATCAAGCTCAGAAAGAAAACAGCCACACACACACAAAAAAAGAAATGGCTACAAACAAGTACCTTTCAATAATAACTTTAAATGTAAATGGACTAAATGCTCCAACCAAAAGACATCGAGTGGCTGAATGGATAAAAAAACATGACCCATACATCTGCTGTCTACAAGAGACCCACCTCATTAGAAGGGACTCACACAGACTGAAAGTGAAGGGATGGAAAAATATCTTTCACGCAAATGGAAAGGAAAAGAAAGCTGGGGTAGCAATACTTATATCTGACAAAATACATCTCAAAGTGAAGGCCATAACCAGAGATAAGGAAGGCCACTTCATAATACTAAAGGGATCAATACAACAAGAAGATATAATCCTGGTAAACATATATGCACCCAATGCAGGAGCACCCACATACATAAGAAAACTTCTGGAAGATATCAGGGGAGAGATCGACAACAATACAATCATAGTAGGGGACTTTAATACACCACTGACATCACTGGATAAATCCGCTAGACAAAAACTCAGCAAAGAAACAGCAATCCTAAATGACTCACTACATCAGATGGACTTAATTGACATCTTCAGAACACTTCACCCCACAGCTGCGGAATATACATTCCTCTCAGGTGCTCATGGGACATATTCAAAAATAGACCACATATTGGGTCACAAGCAAAGTCTCCCCAAATTCAAGAAGATTGAAATCATAAAAAGCTTCTTCGCAGACCACGATGGCATAATGTTAGAAATAAACTACAATAAAAACCACCCAAAATACTCAAACACTTGGAAGCTGAATAGCATGTTATTAAATATTGATTGGGTTACCGATGACATCAAAGAAGAAATTAAAAACATCCTGGACACTAATGACAATGAAAACACAACAATCCAAAACCTCTGGGACACAATGAAAGCAGTCCTGAGAGGAAAGTTTATAGCTCTACAGGCCTATCTCAAAAAACAAGAAAAAATGGTAGTCAATCATCTAACTCTACAACTCAAAGAATTAGAAAGAGAGCAACAAGAAAACCCCAGAGTGAGCAGAAGGAAGGAGATAATAAAGATTAGAGCAGAAATCAATGAAATAGAGACCAAAAAAACAATACAGAAAATCAATGAAACCAAGAGCTGGTTCTTTGAAAGGATAAACAAGATTGACAAACCTCTAGCCAGGCTCACCAAGAAGCAAAGAGAGAGGTCCCAAATAAACCAAATCAGAAATGATAGAGGCGAAATAACAACAGACCCCACAGAAATACAAATGATTGTTAAACAATACTACGGGCAACTCTACTCCAACAAACTAGACAACCTGGAGGAAATGGACAAATTCCTAGAAAAATACAACATTCCAAAATTCAATCAGGAAGAATCTAAAAACCTCAATTGGCCAATAACTATGGAAGAAATTGAAGCAGTCATCAGAAAGCTTCCAGCAAACAAAAGCCCAGGGCCAGACGGCTTCACAGGGGAGTTTTACCAAACATTCAAGGAAGAACTAAAACCTACCCTCCTCAGACTACTACAAAAAATTCAAGAGGAAGGAACACTTCCAAGCTCATTCTATGAAGCCAGCATCACCCTAATACCAAAACCAGGTAAAGACATCACAATGAAAGAGAATTACAGGCCAATATCCCTCATGAACATAGATGCCAAAATCCTCAACAAAATCTTAGCAAACCGGATCCAGCAGTACATCAGAAGGATCATACACCATGACCAAGTAGGATTTATCCCAGAGATGCAAGGATGGTACAATATACGCAAATCAATAAAGGTGATACATCACATAAACAAATTGAAAGAAAAAAACCACATGGTCATATCAATTGATGCAGAAAAAGCATTCGACAAAATCCAACACCCATTTTTGATAAAAACTCTCAGAAAGGTGGGAATAGAAGGGTCATATTCAACATAATAAAAGCCATGACAGGCCCACAGCCAACATCATACTCAATGGACAAAAACTAACACCATTTCCCCTAAGAACAGGAACAAGACAGGGTTGCCCACTCTCACCACTCCTGTTCAACATAGTACTGGAAGTATTAGCCATTGCAATTAGGCAAGAAGAAGAAATAAAAGGCATCCAAATTGGAAAAGAGGAAGTAAAACTGTCCTTATTTGCAGATGACATGATATTATACATACAAAACCCTAGAGACTCCATCAAAAAACTACTAGACTTAATACATGAATTTGGCAATGTAGCAGGATACAAAATTAACCCCAAGAAATCTGAGGCATTTCTATATACCAATAGTGAACTTTCAGAAAGAGAGATTAGGAAAACAATCCCATTTACCATCGCACCAAAAAAATTAAGATACCTAGGAATAAACTTAACTAAAGAGGCTAAAGACCTCTACTCAGAAAACTACAGGACGTTGAAAAATGAGATAGAGGAAGACATAAAAAGATGGAAGAACATACCATGTTCTTGGATTGGTAGAATCAACATCATTAAAATGTCCATACTACCCAAAGCAATCTATAAATTCAACGCACTTCCCATTAAAATACCAATGGCCTTCTTCAAAGATCTAGAACGAACTCTCCAAAAATTCATCTGGAATAAAAAAAGACCCCGAATAGCTGCAACGATCCTGAGAATGAACAAAGTAGGTGGGATCTCAATGCCAGATATCAAGCTGTATTACAAAGCCACTGTTCTCAAAACTGCCTGGTACTGGCACAAGAACAGACATATAGATCAGTGGAATAGAATAGAGAGTCCAGAAATTAGCCCGAACCAATATGCTCAATTAATTTTTGACAAAGGAGGCATGAACATACAATGGAGCCAAGATAGTCTCTTCAATAAATGGTGTTGGGAAAATTGGACAGATATATGCAAGAAAATGAAACTAGACCACCAACTTACACCATACACAAGAATAAACTCAAAATGGATAAAGGACTTAAATGTACGACAGGAAACCATAAAAATTCTAGAAGAATACTAAGGCAACAAAATCTCAGACATATGCCAAAACAATTTCTTCACTGATACAGCTCCTAGGGCAGTTGAAACTAAAGAGAAACTGAACAAATGGGACTACATCAAAATAAAAAGCTTCTGCACAACAAAAGAAACCATCAACAAAACAACAAGAAAACCCACCTCGTGGGAAAACATATTTGCCAGCGTCATATCTGATAAGGGCTTAATCTCCAAAATTTATAGGGAACTCATACAACTTAACAAAAAGAAGATAAACAATCCAATCAAAAAATGGGCAAAGGATCTAAATAGACACCTTTCAAAAGAGGACATTCAGAAAGCCAAGAGACATATGAAAACATGCTCAAAGTCACTAATCATCCGAGAGATGCAAATCAAAACAACAATGAGATACCATCTCACACCTGTCAGAATGGCCATCATCAACAATTCAATAAACGACAAGTGCTGGAGAGGATGTGGAGAAAAAGGAACACTTGTGCACTGCTGGTGGGAATGCAGACTGGTGCAGCCACTATGGAAGGCAGTATGGAGGTTCCTCAAAAAATTGGAAATGGAACTCCCATTTGACCCTGTGATCCCACTTCTAGGAATATATCCCAAGAAACCAGAAACACCAATCAGAAAGGATATATGCACCCAGATGTTCATAGCAGCACAATTCACCATAGCTAAGATCTGGAAACAGCCTAAATGCCCATCAGTAGATGAATGGATTAGAAAACTGTGGTACATCTACACGATGGAATACTATGCTGCTGTTAAAAAGAAGGAACTCTTACCATTTGCAACAGCATGGATGGAACTGGAGAGCATTATGCTAAGTGAAACAAGCCAGTCAATGAAGGAAAAATACCACATGATCGCACTCTTTCATGGATAATTAAGACCATTACAAACTTTTGAACAATAATAAATTCAGTGGCAGAGCTGCCTCAAACTGTTTGACGGACTGCAGTGGGAAGGCCAGGGAGGGTTGGGGGACAGGAGGGAGGGGAGTAAGAGATCAACCGAAGGACTTGTATGCATCCATATAACCATAACTAATGGACATAAGACACTGGGGGGTAAGGGAGGGCAGGGGCCTGTCAAGGGTGGGGGGGAAAAAGGACACTTATGTAATACCCTTTGTAATACTTTTAGCGAAAAATAAAAATAAATAAATAAATAAATAAATAAATAAATAAATAAATAAAAAGAGAAAGCATTTTCACTAGAAATAAAATGCTGATCCAGATAATTATTAACTAAGCTTTTCTGGGAAAATTGGTCATAAGATGGATTTTTCAAATGATAATGAACAAAACAGGAAACAAAGTACCGTCATGGGAAACAGCCTGTAGTCAGGGTTCCTTACTGACATTTTCCACAGAAAATGATTAATTGGTTGCTTTTTTATGTGATGTCAAAATTAAAAACACTAGCCTGCAAAGGAGAATCACTTGGCTCTTAGCAGAGACCTCCTGTAATCTGTGAAGGAGGATCATGCACAGGCTCAGGAAACTGGCTAGTACTCTGCCAGTACCACAACTAGAACCTGCTGTTCCCACATTCGAACATGCTGTGGGACTTCCCCAGGCTGCTCTCAGTAAAATATAAAGATGGAGGATGTTCCATGGGAGACATAAATCTAAGAATACAGACATTTCTTAACTTGACAGCTGTAATCACCATGAGAACCACCCTTCAAGGACCTGAAGCATCTCCTAGTGAACAGATATCGCTGCTGACAGCTTCAGGTGTGACCTGTCTGTCTCTTTTATTAACACTGCAGCCACAAGTACATTATTTCATTTTCAGAGGCTGTATGTGTATGTCCATGCACATTTAAAAAAGTTAAACATGTTGAGCCAGCCAGTGTTTCGCAGCGGTTGACCACCAATCCATGAACCTCCAGGAGATTGCAGTTCAATTCCCCATGAGGGCACATGCCCTGGTTGCTGGCTCAATCCCCAGTAGGAAGCATGCATGAGGCAGCTGATCGATAATTCTCTCTCATCATTGATGTTTCCTTCCTCATTAAAGCTACTGATTTTTTTTTTTACTCTTTGTAATACTTTAAGCAATAAAACAACTAAAAAAAAAAACAAACAAAAACCAACAATACTCAGAAGAGCACCTGCAGGACTTCAGCAACTATATATATAATTCAGAAAACTTTTGAAAGAAATGGAATCTAGGAAACAGTAAGTGTAAGAAAACTACATTAATCATTACCACTTAAAAATCTGTCATACATAAAATAACTACAAACTTAAAAGGACTTATATATCAGCTTCAATAATTTTAAATTGATTTTCAAAGACATATTTTCTAGATAAAAGAAGCACTCTACAACAATAACACTTTGCATTTGCTGTTCTATACTTTTAAAAATGCTCTCATATATATATATACACACACACACACACATTAGAGGCCTGGTGCATGGATTCATGCACTGGGGGGCGGGGGGCATGGCCTGCTGTGGGAGCACTGCTCATTCCAGTCAGCTGAGCAGCTATAGACCGTCCTCTGAGCTACTGCTGAATGAGGAAATTAGTCTGAGCTGATATTTCAGGGTAATGTCTTGGGTAAGGGCATGTTCTGTGTCCTGGAGGAACCTGGTGGAGAGCTTCACACCCCAAAGCCACTCAGTGAATGTCCTTGATGTGTGATGCCAGGTTGGTGACACCATCGGGGATGTTCAGGGCAGCCATGCTCCAGGATCCTCAGCCATCAGGACAGCCTCCTCGGGGCTCATGTCCCCTCTTGCCATTCGCCTATGCAAGCTCCCTGCGCTCTTTCTAGAACACACCTTAGAGGGCTTGCATCAGCTGGTGGGGTCAGGCCAGAGTCTGGATTGTCTCAGGTATTTGATAGGTACAGAGACTCAGCCTCACCCTGGGCAGCCGCTCATCCTGGTCAGCCAAACGGTGCTCCCACTGTGGGAGTGCATTGATCATCAGGGGGAAGGTCCTGTGTTGAGCGTCTGCCCCCTGGTGGTCAGTTCATGTCATAGCGACTGGTTGACCGGTCATTCTAGTCATTTCGCCGTTTGGTTGCTGAGCTTTTATATATATACTAGAGGCCCGGTGCACAAAAATTTGTGCACTTGGGAGGAAGGGGGGGGGTCCCACAACCCGGCCTGTGCCCTCTCACAGTCTGGGACCCCTCAGGAGATAACGACCTGCTGACTTAGGCCTGCTCCCGGGTGGCAGAGGGCAGGCCCAATCCTTAGGTGCAGCCCCTGGTCGGGCTCAGAGCAGGGCCGATAGGGGAGTTGGGGCACCGCCCCCTGTCACCCACAGAGCAGGGCCGATCAAAGGGTTGGGGCACCGCCACTGTCACACTCAGGGCAGGGCCGATGGGGAGGTTATGGCTCTACCCCATCACACACAGAGCAGGGCCCGTGGGGGGGGGGGGGGTTGGGGCGCCACACCCTGTCACACACAGAGCCGCAGGGTGATCAGGGGGTTGGGGAGCTACCCTTGTCACGAACAGAGCAGGGCGGATAGGGAGGTTGTGTCCCTGCCCCCTATCACACACAGAGCCGCAGGGCGATCAGGGGGTTTGGTCGCTGCCCCCTGTCACGTTGATCCCGGTGCTGGGAGGCCTCGCTGCTCCGCTGATCCCGGTGCTGGGAGGCATATTACCCTTTTACTATATAGGATAGAGGCATAGTGCACGGGTGGGGGCTGGCTGGTTTGCCCTGAAGGGTGTCCTGGATCAGGGTGGGGGTCCCCACTGGGGTGCCTAGCCAGCCTGGATGAGAGGATGATGGCTGTTTACAGCTGGTCACACCCCCTTCAGGGTGGGGGTCCCCACTGGGGTGCCTGGCCAGTCTGGGTGAGGGGCTGAGGGCTGTTTTCAGGCTGGCGGGTGACTGAAGCTCCCAACCTGTCCTTTTTTTCTTTTTTTTTTTTATTCTGGGCCAGCTTTAGCTCTGAGGCTTGGCTCCAGCTCTGAGGCCTCGGCTGCTGAAAGCAGGTTTCTGGTTTGTTTGGGTTCTATAATTGTAACACTGTTGTGGTCCTGCTCACTCCAGCTCTGAGATCCCGGCTGGCTGAAAGCAGGGATCTGCATTTGTTCTATAATTGAAACAATGTTGTGGTCCTGCTGGCTAAAGCCCGGCTGGCTGAAAGCAGGTGTCTGGGGTTTCGTTTAGCTTCTATATTTGTAACAATGTTTCTTAAACTGCAAGCTCAGAGGCCGACAGTGGCAGGCGGGGAACATTGGCTTCCTCCGTCACTGAAGCGAGCAAGCCTCCTGTTCACTTCAAGCTGCCTGGCTGCCGGCCGCCATATTGGTTGGCAGTTAATTTGCATATCGCCCTGATTAGCCAATGGGAAGGGTAGCGTAGGTACGGCTAATTACCATGTTTCTCTATTATTAGATAGGATATATATGAGGCCCGGTGCACAAATTAGTGCACTGGTGGGATCCCTCAGCTTGGCCTGTGTCCTCTCATAATCCCAGACCCCCGAGGGATGTAGTAGTGCGTGAAGTGGCAGGCGTCCAGGGAGGAGCCCAAGCCAGGGCCTGGCGCTGCACAGTTCTCGCTCATCCCAACCCTGTTGCGCCTACTGCTGCCACTGCTCATTAGTGCTGCTGCAGAGGCAGGAGAGGCTTGCACCACTGCTGTGCTTGCCAGCTCTGAGCCCGGCGTCTGGCACCCATTGGACAGCTGAGAGGTGCTCTCCCTGTGGGTGCACTGACCACCGGGGGGTAGCTCCTGCATTGAGCGTCTGCCCCCTGGTGGTCAGTGTGCATCATAGCAACTGGTCAAATGGTTGAATGGTAGACCAGTCGCTTAGGGCTTTTTAGATAGATAGATAGATAGATAGATAGATAGATAGATAGATAGAGCAGGTATTATTATCATTTATGGATTGAGGAAACTGAGACATGAGAATTTAAGCAATATGACCAAGACCTCATTATATCATGAAAGGACCAGAATTCTTCTTCTTTTTTTAAAATGTATTTTTATTGATTTTAGAGAAGAAGGGAGAGGGAGAGAGAAACAACAATGATGAGAGAGAATCATAGATTGGCTGCCTCCTGCATACCCCACACTGGGGATCGATCCCGAAACCCAAGCATGTGCCCTGACTGGGAATCGAACTTTGACCTCCTGGTTCTTAGGTCGACACTCAACCACTGAGACACCATTGCCAGGCAGGACCAGAATTCTTACTCCATTGTTTTTTGTTGTTGTTGTTGGGTTTTTTTAAAATTCTTTATTAGTTAAGGTATTACAAATGTGTCCTCATACCCCCATTAAATCCCCATCCTCCCCCACCCCCGACTCATGCTCTCATCCCCCTGTTGTCCATGTCCATTGGTTTGGCTTATATGCATGCATACAAGTCCTTTGGTTGACCTCTTCCCCTTGCCCCTCCCTCCCCTACTTTCCCTCTGGGGATTAATAGTGTGATTGCTGTTTCTCTGTCTTTGGATCTGTCCTTGTTCATCAGTCTATGTTTTTCTCTATATTCCACAAATGAGTGAAATCATGAGGTATTTATCTTTCTCTGACTGGCTTATTTCACTTAGCATAATGCTCTCCAGTTCCATCCATGCTGTTGCAAAAGGCAAGAGTTCCTTCTTTTTTACTGCAGCATACAATTCCATTGTGTAGATGTACCACAGTTTTTTAATCCACTCATCTGCTGATGGACACTTAGGCTGTTTCCAAATCTTAGCTATGGTGAATTGTGCTGCTATGAACATAGGTGTGCATATATCCTTTTTGATTGGTGTTTCTGGCTTCTTGGGATATATTCCGAAAAGTGGGATCACTGGGTCAAATGGGAGTTCCATTTTTAGTTTTTTGAGGAAGCTCCATACTGTTCTCCACAGCAGCTGCACCAGTCTGCATTCCCACCAGCAGTGCAAAAGGGTTCCTTTTTCTCCACATCCTCTCCAACACTTGTTGTTTGTTGATTTGTTGATGATATCCATTCTGACAAGTGTGAGATGATATCCCATTGTGGTTTTGATTTGCATCTCTCATATAATTAGTGACTTTGAGCATGTTTTCATATGTCTTTCGGGCTTCTGTATGTCCTCTTTCGAAAAGTGTCTATTTAGGTCCTTTGCCCATTTTTTGATTGGATTGTTTATCTTCCTTTTGTTAAGTTGTATGAGTTCTCTATAAATGTTGGAGATTAAACCCTTATCGGTGATATCATTGGCAAATATGTTCTCCCATGCAGTGGGTCTTCTTGTTGTTTTGTTGATGGTTTCCTTTGCTGTGCAAAAGCTTTTTATTTTGATGTAGTCCCATTTGTTTATTTTCTCTTTAGTTTCCATTGCCCTAGGAGCAGTATCAGAGAAGAAATTCCTTCGGCATATGTTTGCGATTTCGCTGCCTGTGGATTCCACTGGTATTTTTATGGTTTCCCGTCTTACGTTTAAGTCTTTTATCCATTTTGAGTTTATTTTTGTGTATGGTGTAAGTTGGTGGTCTAGTTTCATCTTTTTGCATGTATCTGTCCAATTTTCCCAACACCATTTATTGAAGAGACTGTCTTGACTCCATTGTATGCTCTTGCCTCCTTTGTCGAATATTAATTGAGCATAGTGGTTTGGGTCGATTTCTGGGTTCTCTATTCTATTCCATTGATCTATATGTCTGTTCTTGTGCCAGTACCAAGCTGTTTTAAGTACAGTGGCTTTGTAATACAGCTTGACATCTGGTATTGAGATCCCACCTACTTTGTTCTTTTTTCTCAGGATTGCTGCAGCTATTCAATGTCTTTTTTTATTCCAGATGAATTTTTGGAACGTTCGTTCTAGATCTGTGAAATATGCCGTTGGTAGTTTAATAGGGATTGCATTGAATCTATAGATTGCTTTGGGTAGTATAGACATTATGATGATGTTGATTCTACCAATCCATGAACATGGTATGTTCTTCCATCTGTTTAAGTCTTCCTCTATCTCTTTTTTCAGTGTCCTGTAGTTTTTCGTGTATAAGTATTTTACCTCCTTAGTTAAGTTTATTCCTAGGTATCTTAATTTTTTTGATGCGATGGTAAATGGGATTGCTTTTTTAGTCTCACTTTCTGTAAGTTCACTATTGGTGTAAAGAAATGCCATAGATTTCTTGGTATTAATTTTGTATCCTGCTACATTGCCAAATTCATTTATTAAGTCTAATAGCTTTTTGATGGAGTCTTTATGGTTCTCTATTTACAGTATCATGTCATCTGCAAATAAGGACAGTTTTACTTCTTCTTTTCCAATTTGGATGCCTTTTATTTCTTCTTGTCTGATCGCAATGGCTAGTAGTTCCAGTACTATGTTGAACAGGAGTGGTGAGAGGGGGCATCCATGTCTTGTTCCTGGTCTTAGGGGGAATGGTTTTAGTTTTTGCCCATTGATTATGATGTTGGCTGTGGGTTTGTCATATATGGCTTTTATTATGTTGAGGTATGATTCTTCTATTCCTATCTTGCTGAGAGTTTTTATCAAGAAAGGGTGTTGGATTTTGTCAAATGCTTTTTTTATGCATCAATTGATATGACTATGTGGTTTTTATCTCTCAATTTGTTTATGTGATGTATTACATTTATTGATTTTCGGATATTGTACCATCCTTGCATCCCCGGGATAAATCCAACTTGGTCATGGTGTATGATCTTTCTGATGTACTGCAGGATCCGATTTGCTAGGATTTTGTTGAGGATTTTGGCATCTATGATCATGAGGGATATTGGCCTGTAATTCTCTTTCATTGTGTTGTCTTTGTCTTGTTTTGGTATTAGGGTGATGCTGGCTTCATAGAACGAGCTTGGAAGTGTTCCTTCCTCTTGAATAATTTGTAATAGTCTGAGGAGGATAAGTTTTACTTCTTCCATGAATGTTTGGTAAAACTCCCCTGTGAAGCTGTCTGGCCCTGGGCTTTTGTTTGCTGGGAGCTTTTTGCTGACTGCTTCAATTTCTTCCATAGTTATTGGCCTATTGAGATTTTTAGATTCTTCCTGATTAAGTTTTGGAAGGTTGTATTTTTCTAGGAATATGTCCATTTCCTCCAGGTTGTCTAGTTTGTTAGAGTAGAGTTGTTCATAGTAATTTCTAACAATCCTTTGTATTTCTGTGGGGTCTGTTGTTATTTCTCCTCTTTCATTTCTGATTTTGTTTATTTGGGTCCTCTCTCTTTGTTTCCTGGTGAGCCTGGCTAGAAGTTCATCAATCTTGTTTATCCTTTAAAGCACCAGCTCTTGGTTTTCTTGATCTTTTGTATTGTTTTTTTGGTCCCTTTGCGGTTTACCTCTGCTCTGATCTTTATTATTTCCTTCCTTCTGCTTACACTGGGCTTCTCTTCTCTTTCTTTTCTTTTAAAATTAAATCTTTATTGTTCAGATTATTACATTGTTCCTTTTCCCCTCCCCCCCCATTACTCCCCTCCACCTAGTTCCCACCCCACCCTCAGCCCTCACTCCCCACCCACTATCCTCATCCATAGGTGCCTGATTATTGTCCTATCTCTTACTGCACCCCCCAAAGCCTTTCCCCCCCCCCAAGAATAGTCAGTCCATTCACTTTCTATGTCGCTGATTCTATTGCAATCACCAATTCATACTGTTCATTAGATTATTTATTCACTTGATTTTTAGATTCACTTGTTGATAGATGTGTATTTGTTGTTCATAGTTTGTATCTTTACCTTTTTCTTCTTCCTCCTCCTCTTAAAGGATACCTTTCAGCATTTCATATAATACTGGTTTGGTGGTGATGAACTCCTTTAGCTTTTCCTTATCTGTGAAGCTCTTTATCTGACCTTCACTTCTGAATGATAGCTTTGCAGGATAAAGTAATCTTGGTTGTAGGTTCTTGGCATTCATCACTTTGAATATTTCTTGCCACTCACTTCTGGCCTGCAAAGTTTCTGTTGAGAAATCAGCTGACAGTCGTATGGGTACTCCCTTGTAGGTAACTGACTTTCTTTCTCTTGCTGCTTTTAGGATACTCTCTTTGTCTTTTGCTCTTGGCATTTTAATTATGATGTGTCTTGGTGTGGTCCTCTTTGGATTCCTTTTGTTTGGGGATCTATGCGCTTCCTGGACTTGGAAGCCTATTTCTTTCGCCAGGTAGGGGAAATTTTCTGTCATTATTTCTTTAAATAGGTTTAAAATATCTTGCTCTCTCTCTTCTTCTGGCACCCCTATAATTCTGATGTTGGTACGCTTGAAGCTGTCCCAGAGGCTCCTTACACTATCTTCGTATTTTTGGATTCTTTTTTCATTTTGCTTTTCCGGTTGGATGTTTTTTGCTTCTTCATATTTCAAATCTTTGACTTGATTCTTGCGACCCTCTGGTCTGCTGTTGGGAGTCTGTATAATATTCTTTATTTCAGTCAGTATATGCTTAATTTGTAGTTGGTCCTTTATCACAACATTGAGGGTCTCACTAGATTTCTTGGGGATCTCACTACATTTATCGGCGGTCTCACCAGGCTTTTCGAGGGCCTTACTCAATTTATCGGCAGATTCTAAACAGTTCTTTAAAGACCTTAAAAGTGTGGTTTTGAACTCTATATCCAGCATTTTGCTTTCCTTCATTTATGTCCTGTTTCTTTGTCTCAGCATTTTTTTATGCTTCGCTGTGTCGATAGAGTGCCTTTCTGTGCTAAGTGTTCCAATTACCTGAGATAGACACTCTTGGTGCACCCCCTTGTGGGCTTTGTGCACAGTCTTATTATAGTTATGCCTTGATTGTTGTAGTTATCACTAGGAGGAATTGAACTCCAGGCCAATTGGCTGAGAGAATCAGCTGTGTCTGCAGTGGGAGAACTTCTGTGCTGGAGACACCCCTCTGGGGAAAGACTTGCTTCAATGGGGCTTTGGTGCTCACTGAGTCTGTCCCCTGAGTATGTCTTTTATGTTTCCACGGAGCTGCAAACTGGATGGTCCCACTCTGACCTCTGGGCTTCCTGGCTCCTGGATCTCTAGGGAGGTGCTAATCTAGCCTTTGCCTGCGGCTATTCAGCAAAAGCCTCCCTCCAGGGCCTGGGTGGGGCGGGTCCCACGGGATCAACAGGGCGGGGCTAGCAGTTATGGCTCCTCTGAGTCCTGCCCTCAGAGGTTTGCTTCTCAATGTCCCGGTAATCGCTGCAAGCCTCTCGGAGAGAAAGCTGCCCTCGAGTTCCGACCGATGCCAGACAGTCCCGCTTCTCCCGTATGAGTCTGGGTCCCTAGAGACTCGCCCGGAGCTGGAGGTCAGAGCCTGAGACTCCCTCCCAATTGAAAACGACAACCGCGCCCTCATCCGCCAGCCCACTCTGTGTGCGCCTCTGTACCTTAGTATTTTACTTCTGCATTGCGCCTCCTCTGAGACTTGGTATGGTTTTCTCTTTCTTTCTAGTTGTAGGATTTCCACTCAGCCAGCCTTCCTGTGGTTCTGGAAGATGTCTGTTCCATCTTCTAGTTGTATTTTTGAAATGGTTGTATGAGGCAGCAAACTCCGGTGTTTACCTATGCCGCCATCTTGGTTCTCCTCCACTGGGCTTTTCTTGTTGCTCTCTTTCTAACTCTTTGAGGTGTAGGTCTAGGTGATTTATTCTCATTGTTTCTTGTTTCTTGCAGTAGGCTTGTAGAGCTATTAACTCCCCTCTCAAGACTGCTTTCGCTGTGTCCCATAAGTTTTGGAATGTTGTGTTTTCATTGTCGTTTGTTGCCATGATGTTTTTCATTTCTTCTTTGATCTCTTTGCTAACCCCGTCATTGTTTAAGAGTGTGCTATTTAGTCTCAATGTGTTTGATTTTTTTGGATTGTTTTTATTGTAGTTGATTTCCAGTTTTATGCCATTGTGATCTGAGAAGATGCTTGATATGATTTCAATTTTCTTGAATTTGAAGAGACTTTGCCTGTGACCCAATATATGGTCTATCTTTGAAAATGACCCATGTGCACTTGAGAAGAATGTATATTCTGTGGCTTTGGGATAAAATGTTCTGAAGAGGTCAATTAATTCCATCTGATCTAGTGAGTCATTTAGGATTGATGTTTCTTTGCTGAGTTTTGTTTAGAGGATTTGTCCAATGGTGATAATGGGATGTTAAAGTCCCCTACAATTGATTGTATTGCTGTCAATCTCTCCCTTGATCTCCTCCAGAAGATTTCTTATGTATTTGGGTGCTCCTATATTGGGTGCGTATAGGTTTACCAGAGTTATTTCTTCTTGTTGGATTGCTACCTTTAGTATTATGAAATGGCCTTCTTTATCTCTTTTTATGTCCTTCAATTTGAGATCTAATTTGTCAGATATAAGTATTGCTACCCTGGCTTTTTTTTCATTTCCATTTGCCTGAAAAACCTTTTTCCATCCCTTCACCATCAGTCTGTGTGCGTCTTTTTTTCTGAGGTGGGTTTCCTGTAGACAGCAGATATATGGGTTATATTTTCTTATCCACTCAGTTACCCTATGTCTTTTGATTGGGGCATTTAATCCATTTACATTTAAAGTTATTATTGATAGATACTTGTTAGTCACCATTTTTATTCTTTATCCCTGTGTTCCTTCTTTGTTTCCTATTTTTTCTTCTTACAGCAGACCCTTTAGCATTTCTTGCATTGCTGGTTTG
The DNA here is from genome assembly GCF_000147115.1 of Myotis lucifugus. Taxonomy (NCBI): domain Eukaryota; kingdom Metazoa; phylum Chordata; class Mammalia; order Chiroptera; family Vespertilionidae; genus Myotis; species Myotis lucifugus. Next base: position 110,813 of record NW_005871805.1, on the reverse strand, counting down.
GTGGTAATAAAATCCCGATGTCCTTTTTTGTCTGTGAAGCACCTGATTTGACCCTCAATTTTGATTGATAGCCTTGTTGGGTACAGTATTCTTGGATTCAGACCCTTCCTTTGTATGACTTTATTTATTTTACTCCATTCCCTTCTTGCCTAATGTGTTTCTGTTGAGAAATCAGTCGCTAGTCTGATGGGGGCTCCTTTGTAGGTGACTTTCTGTCTCTCTCTGGCCGCTTTTAAGATTCTTGCTTTGTCGTTGGTGTTTGACAATTTAATTATAATGTGCCTTGGCGTCAGTCTTTTGGGGTTCATTTTGTTTGGGACTCTGTGAGCTTCTTGGATTTGTGTGAGGTTTGTATTCCCTATATCAGGGAAGTTTTCTGTCATTATTTTTTCAAGTAGGTTTTCTATTCCTTGCTCAGTTTCCTCTCCTTCTGGCCCCCTATTATGCAGATGTTGTTTTGTTTCGTGTTGTCCCAGAGTTTTCTCAGGCTCTCCTCCTGCTTTTTAATTTTTTTTCTCTAGAAGCTGCTCTGCTTGGGTATTTTTTTCCTACCTTGTCTTCTAGCTCACTGATGCGGTCCTCTGCTTCTTCTAGTCTACTGTTGATGCTTTCTATTGTGTTCTTTATAGCAGTGATGTCATTTTTCATTTCCTCTTGGTTTTACACATATTGTCGAATTTGTCTTCCATTCTTTTCATCCACCTTATGACCATTTCCCTGAATTCTTTCTCTGACAGGTTGCTTGCCTCCATTGCCTCCATTTCGTTTACTTCTTTTTCTGGTGATGCCTGTTTTTCTCTCATATGTGGGCTGGTTCTTGGTTTCCCCATGATCTCTCTTCTCCAGGTGTTTGCTTATGTAGTTCTCTCTCTGCTGCATTGATTTCAAGGCACAAAATGCAACACAACAAGGCACAACGCAGAAGGCACTGAACACAAATGTATTCACGACATTAATAACCCCAAATAAAGGTGACCACCCGAGCAAAGAGAATTAGGGGATAAGGAAGAAAGAAGAGAAAAAGACAAAAGAGAAGAACAAAAAAATGAGTGCAAAAATGAAATTGGGAAAAGGAAGGGGGAAAAAAGTAAGAGAGAAAAGAGAGAGAATGAAATAGAAGAGGGGAAGAGACTACTTATATGGGGAGAAAACTCTGATAGAACCACCACTAATGCCAACAAATTCTAGCAACAGATCCCTGGAGATAAATGCAAACTACAAACAACCACTAATATCAAGCAAGGCAAGGGAAAACAGAAGCATAAAAATAACTGGAAAAGAAAAAAAAAGAGAGAAAAAAAACCAACAGAAAAATAAAAAGAAAAAGCAAAACAACCTCACATACAAGAATACAAAACCCAATATACTCAACAATCAAGCAAACAACGACAAAACAACAGAGAGAGAAAAAATTTGGATAGTGAAGAAAGATAAGGGAGAGATGTATATGGATTTAGAGCAGGGGATTGGAAATTGGATATATAAGTAGGGTGAAATTTTGACAGGGGGTAAAAAGAAGGAATAGGGAAAATCTAAAGCAGAAATGGGGTAAGAGAAACAGGACAACAAAAGGGGGAAAGTGAGGAAGAGAGTTTTGGCATAAAGGTAATGTTGAGGTAGAGAAAAATGATGCTAGAGGAATGATGAAAATAGGATGTAGAACACTAATCCCAAAATAAAATAAAGAAAAAATAAAATGACACTTTAAAAAATGGTAAAATGGTAGTAGTAATAATAGTGGTTAAAAATAAAAGTGTAGTAATTAAAAGGGTAAAATCAGGTGATGAAAAAAGAAACAAAAATTGGTTTCTTAATTAAAAGGTGAAAAAAGAATAATAAAAAAATAAAAATAAAAACGTGCAGTAGTGAAGGTCCTTCAGTTCTTCTACTCTTCTATCTGGCATGCCTTAGTCTTGCCAGGTATTCAGGAGGGTGTTGAATTTCCCTGCGATACACTGTTCCTACGTGTTGTAAACCACAGTCCTGATTTTAAAGCAAGCTGTATTTGTTTCCCAGACTGCCTTTATTTGTGTTTACAGAAGAGTCAGTTCGTGGCTCTACCTCTGGGTGGCAGTGTGTCTGGATTGACCTCCGAGGCTATCAGTCCTCTCTATCCAGTAGTTAGAGTTTATTTTCTCTATTGTACTTAAAACTGGTTTGGGAAAGTCCACTGCCCAGAGCTGGTTCTTTAATCATTACTCCCAGCTCTGTTTCCCAGCTTCCACAAAAACAAGTTTCCCCTGCAGTCTCTGCGAGTGTCCCCAACTGGGCAATCCCATGCACAGGGTTTAATAATCAAAGGCAAAGATTTAAGGAGAGGAGATAAAAACAAGAGCCTGAGAAGTTGCCTGAATTCGCAACCCACCACCTTCCAGCTCTGTGAGAAGTCTCCTCCGCGCGCCCTCTCTCCCCTGGCACCAAGCAGCCGGCACACTGGCAAAATCTGAGTCTGCCTTTTTGCATCCAGTCCAGCTATGGGCTTATTTTTAGTGTTCCCTTCTGCCAGCAGCCCTGTGGGAGCCCTTCCACACTCGCGGATCACACTGGCCCCAAAGGCCGCAGACTTTGTGGGGCGCAGACCTCCCCGTACACGTTCCTCTCCCCAAACTGAATTGCAAACCGCACCTTCAGGCGAAGTCTGACCTTTCCGTGAGAAGAAGCAGGGCTCCACGTAGTCGCGCTGTCCCAGATCCGGTGTTTCCGGGTTAGCAGCCGATCTCTGGATGCTGGGTCTTTGGGTGTATACGCTTCCAGTAACAGCCACTCAAGATGGCGTGGTCTCTGCGGCTGAGCCAGCGCTCCAGGAGAGATTCAGCCGCCGTCTCCAACCATCCCCTTTCTCCAGGAGTCCTCCGCCTTTCCCAGCTGCAAACTGTCTCCCAGCTGAATATCCTCTGCTTATTTGGGCTGTATGTTACCCGCTTCAGCTGCTCACCCTTATCTGCTCCGGGACAAGGTACGGGACACGTCAGTCTATACCTCCGCCATTTTTTTTCAAGCTACTTATGTTTTTTAAATGGAATTGGCTCATAACAGTTTAACAGAATAAAAAAAGCCCTGGAGACATGCAGAAGTTTCTTCATTTAAAAAAAACCCTGAATTTGTAGCACTGGGATTTAATAACCAATGGTAATGCTTGCCCAAAATATACAAGATCAAAAAAGTACCATATGGAAGGACTGAAGAGAGGTGGAGGAGGGTATAGGAGGATAAACGGTGATGGAAGGAGACTTGACTTGGGGTGGTAAACACACAATACAATATACAGATGATGTATTATAAAATTGTACACCTGAAACCTGTGTAATTTTATTAACCAACATGACCCCAATGAATTCAATAAAAAATAATGACATATCAAAATAAAGGCCCCCATGCATTCAATTAAAATTAATTCATTCAAATTATAGGGAACCCAGGCTTAAGAAATCATTAATTTGTGTTTGTATGGACTTGGACATCTATGGACAGATTCAGCTTTAAACAAATATCTAATTATTCTTATCATATTAAAAATATCAGTTAAACCACACACACAAAAGTATCATGTGGCTTGTTATAATCAGCAATTAGGAGAGATTTGGGAAGTAATGGAATCACAGAAGGTTAGGCATGGCAGCATTGTAACAGATCACTTCATTTAATCTCTCCAGTTTATTCCTCCCAATTCCCCATCCCTTTCTCTCCCTAAAATTAAATTCCTTTATCTAGGCTACATATTTAAATATTATAGCTGAAAGTCAATGTTCTCAGTTCAAATTACAGAAAAAGACAAAAGAAATTCTAATGTAAACCAGAATCCAGAACCTAAAGATGCATTACATAAGATGAAGAGGCTAATATTCTTATTACATAAATAATTCCCTACTAATAATTACAAAATAAATAGCCCAAAGGGGAAATAAAGAAAGGACATTAATTGGCAATTCAAAAAAAAATCTATAGGAATTCTTGATAAATGTTCCATCTTAATAGAAATCAAAGGAATGAAAATGGAGACAGTAAAATTCCATGTTCACCTATCCACTGAAAAATATTTTTAAAAGGTTGATATTCAATATTGCTGAGGGTTATGAAAATGGGTTCTTCTATAGGCTGCTAATATTCATGAAAACCTGTATAAACTTTCTGAAAAGCAAGTTAACAATATGTTAAAATTCTTTTAAAAAGGGCATGTCCTTTGACCTACTAACTTAATTTCTAACCATTTATCTTAAGAAAGTAATAATTATGTAAAAGGATGTTTATTGCAATGTTTTAGTAGTAAAAGCTGGAATCAATCTAAATGTCCAATAATAAAGATGGCATAAGCACTTTTGTAGATTTTATTCAATTGACTGCTACCCAGTAATCAGGTCTGTGACAAAGTAAATTTAATGCTACAAAATGTTTATAAAAATATTAGGTTATATAAAAAAGTACAGTGTGATTTAATAAGATGGTATATCAATAAAAATACATATATGTTTTGAAAAATGAAAAATAAATATCAAAAATTTTGAGCAAGTTTTTCTTTATTATTTTCCATAACTTTAAAAATCTTTACCAATGAACATATATTACCTAAGACAGAACCTAAGCAATTCAAATGACAACACAGAATCTATGAAGATAAATCTTGTTCACAGCTAGGAAGCAGAATTTTATAATCTCTAGGAACCCTTCCAAGGACATCATTCTATAGTTCAAAACTGACCTTTCAGAAAACCACACACTCAAATGAATTCTGCTTCAATAAGAATAAGGTAAATGATTGCACATAGGCATGCATGCACATACATGCAACACAAACACACACACACGGAATTATTTTAATACTTTATTTAACCTTTGGGGGTGTTGGGGGATGGGGGTTAGGGAGAAGGGCTCAGTGTCCCTTTAAATCTTAAGCATCACTTTGTAATTTCATGGCTGAAACAGAGTGGCTGGTTTAAATACCTTTAGCAACTGATTAGCTAGTAATCAGGGAATTCAGCAGCGTTTCTGTTTCAGAGCTAGTAATCATCATTCTAACACTGAATTCAACTTTTGGTAGGCAGCAGGCACACTGCTGTCACTATTATACTCCGCTCCACACTCCAATTCATTTGTAGTTTCTGTCTAAGAAAAAAGAAAAAGAATCTGTTATGCCCAGATTCCAAGATCCCCAAAGTACCACACTAGGAGCCAGCTCGATGCAAAAGCAGAAGGTCCTTTTATTGGGGGCTGGCCAGCCCGACTCCTGCCTCAGGCCAACGCGGTGACCTGAAGCCGAGTGCCCCCGCGTGGGAAAAACCAGCTTTAATAGAGGGGTGGCGCGAGGGGATTGTGGGCCCTGCCGATTGGCCAGGCGTAAGCCGGGTCTTGTTACACAGGATGTGGTCATATCTATGGCGCGCACTTCCCTTGATTGTCATTGGTTAGTTTAAAATCCCGGGCGTGACCAGCAGAGGCCTGGGCTTCCGGGAAGAAGGCCGCATGTGGCCCCAACATGGAGGATACAGGCAAGATGGAGGGGAGGGCATAGCCCTCGCCCTTTCATTCCCCCCTTTGTCTTGGAACTTCCGGCTCAATCATGAGTCGGACTGCATTTCTATTCCACCATTGCTAGAGGCCTGTATTGGGCATATCTTAACAAATGGTCTGGTGGAGGGGAAAGAAACCATTTTATCTTTAACAACTTCTATTGAAATAGGATTTTTCTTCTTAACATTCCTCCATGGCTATTAAAAAGCCAAATTAGGATTAATTTATCTACTGTCCTGATGTTTGCATAAGCACAACAAGAATGGTAATTGACTACCTTTGCTGGAATCTCATGGTTGAATCTTAATATGCCCCGTAGGGCCAGGAAGCCAAGCCATCCAGCTGCCATCAGGCCTGCCTGCAGTATCTGCTGAGTTAGGTGAGTCTCTCACCTGTAGCAACTCCACCTGAGCCCACGCCCTAGGCTTTAAGCCCATCTCAGTAGCCCTCCTACTTGTTGCGGCCCAGAGTGTGTGGGGGTTCCGCAGAAACGCAGAGGCATCCCTACTGCTCCCCTTCTACTCTTACCAACCGCCAATGATGGTAGGGCATGGGCCTGACACTCCAGCGCCAGCCATCTTCAGGGCTTCCAAGCAGGATACCAGGCTTTCTTCGTGGCATTTTTACTGGCTTCAAGTCTTTAGAGCTCAGACAGGGCTCTTTAAAACATGATACTCCAGTCAAAGTTTTCCGTTAATAAAACCACTATTAGGAACCGGTCTTATTGAATCTATGCAAAGAAATGTATTGCCATGTTAGCATTGCCAAATTTCGGAGGAATTGCATAAGAAGAAAGACATACTGATCTACTTTAAGATTTTCTGACTTTCCTTGCCAATTATTTTTGATAAAACAGTAATTGTTGGCATTAAATTTTCTTTCTATGCATAACCATGCCTCAGACTTTCTATTTTAAACAGGCCTTTTCCAGCTTACTACCCCTGACATGGGCATGGTCACAAAGGCCTGCAAGACAGTATTACAGGCTGCCAACTGTTAGCTGTCTCTCAACAGAGGCCAAAACCTGATGGGCACTGTTCCTGCCCATTTGGACACCTGTCCTCTTGGCAGCTAGCTATTCTTTACTTTTGGGGGTCACCCCACATAGTTCCCTTCCAGGACAGCCAGCACACATTCAAACCTGCAAGAGAATTAAAGGTTAATATAACATATCAATACAATGAAACATGATATTGACATCATGGCTGCTTCAGGCAGCCACATCCTATTAAAGTCTATTTTTGGCCTTCCTATAAATTGTCCCTGTCTCTTTGGAGCCATGTCCATGAAGATGCAGGCATCATCTAAGTCTATTGTGGGGGCTCCTGGCGACAGGAGTGATCGCGAGTCATGTTACCAGCATCAGGCAGGTGGAGCACGCCTTAGCTTGAGCTTGAGCGGGTTGCGTTGATCTCGATCGACGCTCCATTTGGTGATGAAGTCTTTTTGGACCATGGATGGGTCCGCTGACCGGACGTGAGTGTGATGGATCCAGGTCGCGACGCCGTCTACCTTGAGAGCAGTGGGGGTCGTTAGCACCACAGTGTAGGGACCCTTCCAACGTGGCTCAAGAGTTTCTTGATGATGCCTTCTGACGTAGACCCAATCTCCTGGTCTGTGTCGATGAGGAGTTGGGGTTGGGCTGGTCTCATAGATGGCGCAGAGGCGTGGCCAAATGTCCTCGTGTGCCCTCTGGAGCCCTCTTAAGGAAAGAGATAGTTCTTGATTTTCAAATTCAGCGAGAAAGTCAGCTTTAAGGTTAGGAATGATAGGGGGTGGCCTGCCAAACATGATTTCATAGGGAGTAAAGCCCAGGGTGTAAGGGGAGTTCCTTACCCGGTAAAGGGCATACGGTAGGAGAGCCACCCAGTCCCCGCCAGTCTCCATGGTTAATTTGGTAAGGGTCTCTTTTAGAGTTCTGTTCATTCTCTCTACCTGACCTGAACTCTGGGGTCTATAAGCACAATGTAGTTTCCAATTTGCCCCAATAGCCCTGGTTACTACCTGTGTTACCTGTGAAATAAAGGCTGGCCCGTTGTCGGATCCTATCATAGCAGGAAAACCATACCTGGGTAAGATGTCTTCCAGCAGCTTCTTGGCCACCATCTGAGCTGTTTCATGCTTGGTTGGGTATGCCTCTACCCATCCAGAGAAGGTGTCTATAAATACTAAAAGATATTTATAACCATACTTCCCTGGTTTAATTTCAGTGAAGTCGACCTCCCATTGCGCTCCAGGTTTGGTGCCTCTGAGCCTGGTTCCTCTTTTATTTGATCCAACCCTTGCGTTTGTGAGTTGACAGGTCTTGCAGGCAGACACAACCTGATCTATCTTGGTATTCTGCTGGTGAATTTTGATCCTGGCATGTTGGATTAAGTCCTTCATTTTCCGGGTTCCCAGGTGAGTGGATTGGTGCATATGTTTTAATATCGTGTCCCAGAGCCAGTCCGGCAGTATAAGTTCTCCTTCTGGTGTATGCCACCATCCCTTTATTTCCTGGGCTTTAGGGAGCTTTTTGATACGTTGCAACTCCTCCTGGGAGTACTTGGGCTGGTCTGGTAAGACTGGGTCCCCTGGGTCTGGTAGTTGTAAGGCCATGGTAGGGACCGAGGTAAGGGCTACTGCCTTTGCAGCCTGGTCAGCCTTTTGGTTACCTTTCGCTACCGGGTCATCGGCTTTTTGGTGTCCCTGGCAGTGGATTATGGCTAACTTGGCAAGAAGCCATAAGGCTGAGAGCAGGTCGAGGATTTCCTGTTTATTTTTTCTTGTCCGTCCCTCTGCTGTCAATAGCCCTCTCTCCTGGTAGATTGCCCCGTGAACATGAGCTGTAGCAAATGCATAACGGCTGTCTGTGTAAACGTTAAGCAGTTTTCCAGCCCCCAGTGTCAGTGCCTTGGTGAGTGCAATGAGTTCTGCTCGCTGAGCTGATGTCCCAGGGGGCAGAGCCTCCGCCCACACAGTGTTTGTGTTGGTAACCACCGCCGCACCTGCGTACCTGCACCCGTTCCGCACGAAGCTGCTTCCATCCGTGAACCAGGTGGCCTCTGCATCCAGGAGGGGCCGATCGGTCAAGTCCTTCTGAAGTCCATGTACCTGCTCCAGGATTCCTGCACAGTCATGTAGTGGGGCATCTAGGACAGGGTCAGGTAGCAGGGTAGCAGGGTTGAGGGCAGCACTGGGATGGAACCGTACTCTAGGGGGGTTGAGCAGCAAGCTTTGATAGTGGGTCATGCGAGCATTGCTCATCCACCTATCAGGAGGCTGTTTTAGGACCCCTTCAATGGCATGCGGGGTTGTGATCCAGATCTCCTGTCCCAGGGTCAGTTTGTCAGCATCCTTGACTAAGAGCGCGGTTGCTGCAATGATTCTTAGGCACGGTGGCCAGCCGGCGGCTACAGGATCCAGCTTTTTAGACAAATATGCTACTGGGCGACTCCAGGGGCCTAAAGCCTGGGTTAAAACCCCTTTTGCTACTCCTTTGCGCTCATCTACAAAGAGGCGAAAGGGTTTTGTAATGTCTGGTAGGCCCAGGGCTGGAGCAGCCAAAAGAGCTTTCTTTATGTGATTAAAGGCAATTTCTTCTGTCTCAGTCCATTTAAAGGCCTTCCCCTCCTTGGTGGCTTCATATAGGGGCCTGGCGATCTCAGCAAAACTTGGTATCCAGAGGCGGCAATAGCCAGCCGATCCTAGGAACTCCCTCACCTCCCTCCAGGAGGTGGGAGCAGGGATTTTCAAGACTGTCTCTTTTCTAGCGTCTGACAACCGCCGCTGTCCGCCCTCCAGTATGTACCCCAGGTAACTCACCCTCCTTTGGCATATCTGAGCCTTCTTCGCAGAGGCCCGGTACCCTAAGGTCCCTAGGGTGGCCAGCAGATCTTTGGTCCCTTGCTCACAATCTTTGGCGGTATCGGCAGCAATCAGGATGTCATCTACGTACTGAAGGAGTGTGAGATTGGGGTGCTCTCTCCTGTACTCACTGAGGTCTTCATGCAGCGCCTCGTCTGAAGATGGTGGGTGAATTCTTGAATCCTTGGGGCAATCGCGTCCAGGTTAATTGTCCACTGTAGCCTTCCTCTGGGTCGTGCCACTCGAAGGCAAACAGGGGTTGGCTTTGAGGCGCTAGCGGCAGGCTGAAAAAGGCATCCTTCAAGTCTAATACAGTATACCAGACTCTAGAGGGTGCCAGAGAGCTTAGGAGAGTGTATGGGTTAGGAACGGTTGGGTGTATATCCAGGACTCTTTTATTACTTCCCGGGGGTCCTGGACTGGTCGATAGTCATTCGTGTGGGGCTTTCTGACCGGCCAGTCCTACTCCCCCCATCTCTGCCCAGGCTGTGGGGAATTCTTGCAGCCACCTGTCCATATTGTTCTCTACTGGGAGCGCCCCCTGGTGTAGGCGATATTCATCCTCCAGTCTCAGAGTCAGAACCTGGATGGGGTGGCCTTCGCCATTGGTAACCTGAGGACCCCCTTGTCTGAAGGTTATTTGGGTTCCAATCTTGGTTAGCAAGTCCCGTCCTAAAAGGGGGTAGGGGCACTCCGGTATTACCATGAAGGAATGGGATACCCGGCCCGTTCCTAGATCTACTGTTCTTCGGGTAGTCCATGAATACTGGCTCATGCCAGTTGCCCCTTGCACCCAGGACTTTTTATTAGCTAGCTTCCCCTGAGGTGTGCGGAGAACCGAATGTTGTGCTCCAGTGTCAACAAGGAAGTCAACAGGGGTCCCCTCCACTCTAAGAGTTACCCTGGGCTTGGGGAGGGGGTCCAAACCCCGACTCCCCTAATCACTCAGTCCTTCCAGCTCCAAGACCTCCACCCGGTCTGTCTTGTTTTCCTTTTTACCGGCCTTCTTTGGGCATTCTCAGACCCAGTGCCCTGTCTCTTTGCAGTAAGCACACTGGTTCCGTTGCAGCTTTTTCCCGCCCCGGGCGGTTCCCTTACCTCTTTCTTGGCCATCAGCAAGCTGGCGAAGGCGGCGGGTCCGCTCCTCAGGGGACTCCGTGGTGGTGGCTAGCAGAATCTTGGCCAGGTTTCGGGTCTGCTTGTCACTGGCAGCCACCATGGCGCGGGCTCGCCTATCCTCAGGGGATTCTCGGTTATTGAACACCTTCTCTGCCACTGCCAGTAAATCCTGTAAACTCTTTTCTCCTAATCTATCTATTCTCTGCAGTTTTTTTCTAATGTCCATGGCTGACTGGTTTATAAAACTCATGATTACAGCTGCCTTATTCTCAGGGGCTTCTGGATCCATGGGGGTGTAAGTGCGATATGCCTCCATGATCCGTTCTAGAAAGGCAGCTGGAGACTCATCTCTTCCCTGCTGTACGTTCCCTACCTTGGTCAAATTGGTGGGCTTCCTAGCAGCCCTACGGAGACCTCCCATTAGAGTCTGGCAGTAAACCGAGAGCCTCTCCTTACCTTCTGCCGTGTTGAAATCCCATTCAGGCCTAGTTAAAGGGAAAGAGACATCTATCTGGGCCTGGTTTGTGGTTGGATTTCCATCTACACCAGGAACCATCTTCCGGGCCTCATTGAGGATCCTTTCTCTCTCTTCCGTTGTGAACAGAACCTGTAAAAGCTGCTGACAGTCGTCCCATGTGGGCTGATGGGTGAAAAGAACAGAATCTAGCAAGTCAATAAGTCTCCCCGGCTTTTCGGAGAACTTAGGGTTCTGTGCCTACCAGTTATACAAATCGCTAGTTGCGAAAGGCCAATAGAAATGGGGCTGGTTGCCATCCGCATCCGGGGGTCCAGCGGCCCGTAAGGGCAGGGTCTTGATAGTGGAGTCGGGTGCTGCGACAGACAGTTCCCGCTGAGCTCTTTGCCGGGTGAGAGGCGGGCCTCCTACCGGAACCGGAACCGCGGCCACTCCCGGAACCCCGCCCCCAGGCACTCCCGGAACCCCGCCCCAGGCACTCCCGGAACTCCGCCCCCAGGCACTCCCGGAACTGCGTCAGCTTCCTGCAACAGGGCAGGATCAAATCTCTCCGGCATCCTGTGGAAATGATATGGGGGAGGAAAAATTAACTCTTCTCCAGTTTCCCCCCTGCAAAACCGGGTAGGGGGGAGCTGGAGCTGACGGCAGGGTGGTTTTTTTCTCCTTCCTCTTCTCTGCTTCCTGCAAGGCAAGAATGGGTTCTGGCTCCAGAGGGTGTGGAGGTAGGAAGGGCCTAAGCCAAGATGGTGGATTTTCCACGAGGTCCTGCCAAGTAACAATGTAAGAGAGTTGACCAGGATGTCCCTCTTTGGGCTGGGAGACGATGTCCCTAACCCGGCGGATGGTGGGGAGATCAAAAGTCCCCTCCGGTGGCCACCCGACATTAAAAGTCGGCCACTCCCTGGAACAAAAAACCCGCCACCGGTCCTTCCGAACCTCCGCACTGAGGTTGCTGGCCCTTCCCTCTACCTCTTTAAAATGATAGACCATAATGCTTAAAGGAGTAGTTTGAGTCTGTCCCATAATGTCTATCCAGTAAATCCACAAAATAAAACCAAAAAAACACAAACACAGACAACTAAGGGGCCCTAAAATACAGTATTCCAACTCCATGGAAGCGAAACCAAAATAATCTTCCAACTCCATGGAAGCAAAAACCGAAAACGATGGCTGCGGGCCAACCAGCGGGAGCCACCCGCCTGTCCCACCTGTCTCAGATTAAGGGGCTTCTACCGACCTTCCGACTCCGCAGAAGCAAAGCTACTTCTACAGGCCTTCCGACTCCGCAGAAGCAAAGCTACACCCCTTCAGATGGAGGGCCGGGGTGTCCCCCAACTCCTCCCGCCCTTGACCCTCGTGCGTCCACGATCAATGTGGGCGAATACAGATTTCGAAAGTGAGCTCACCCAGCACAGAAACAAACAGATACAAACATAAACGACACATACCGCGGTCAGCCAAGTCCTCTGAGCTGGGGGTCCCTGAATGGGGTTTGAGGATACCGGACGAGCCCCCAAATGTTATGCCCAGATTCCAAGATCCCCAAAGTACCACACTAGGAGCCAGCTCGATGCAAAAGCAGAAGGTCCTTTTATTGGGGGCTGGCCAGCCCGACTCCTGCCTCAGGCCAACTTGGTGACCTGAAGCCGAGTGCCCCTGCGTGGGAAAAACCAGCTTTAATAGGGGGGTGACGCGAGGGGATTGTGGGCCCTGCCGATTGGCCAGGCGTAAGCCGGGTCTTGTTACACAGGATGTGGTCATATCTATGGCGCGCACTTCCCTTGATTGTCATTGGTTAGTTTAAAATCCCGGGCGTGGCCAGCAGAGGCCTGGGCTTCCAGGAAGAAGGCCGCATGTGGCCCCAACATGGAGGATACAGGCAAGATGGAGGGGAGGGCATAGCCCTCGCCCTTTCAAATCCTAGTGAAGATTTTACCTAGACCAGCCTGTTGCTGGATTTGTTTTTGTTTTGTTTTGTTTTTTTCTTTCACTGGCTTTCTGTATTAATAGGTGATATAATTTATTATTGATTAAAGCAAAGATAATTTTTGAAAAACTAGTGTGTAGCTGAGGAAAATATTAAGCATTATTAAACTCATGTCATAACTATTTAAAAAAAAACAAAACAGAGGACTTTGAAAAGATTATTGTTTTGTGAGAAAGATCCCCAAAGTAGCATAGGAAAATTTGAAATGCTGACTTTCTCCTTTCCAATTTTAAGCATTGTGCCTACAATCAAACATGTGTACCAAACTTTCTAAAGCCATTAAGGGTCCTTTGGGAAAAACACCAGTAATAAGTCAATTGCCATTCACATTTGGAATGCAAGTAACCAAATTGCCACTGAAAGTCCATTCTTCCACTCTCAATGTTAAATGGTGCCCCCCTCCCCCCAAAAAAGGTGAGGTAATCACAAAAAAATCTTAAAATTCTTGCTAATGAAAGGGTGGATAAAGCCATACACTTATGACTACACAAACAAGAAAACAAACAGACAAATACAGTACATTGTGAGAACTCTGTATTGCATGGGTGGTCCTTGACCTGTGTTGAACCTCTAGAGTGAGGCCCCATTCTAATTATAGCGCCATACCTTTGTGCCCACTGACATTTACTGTCTTCTAATTACAATCCTTATATATGGAGAGCAAGGCTTAAGCATTTTTTTAAGTAGTGCAAGCAATTTCAGATTCTGTGATCCAAATGTTCCTTTACAAGTCTTTAAATATATATCCTGTAAACGACCATTTCCCCTTTCTTTCTGATGCCTGAGAGAAAGAAGGAAATGTATGTGTGAAGTCACATGTCAGTGCAGCAGGGACACCTCAAGAGTCAGTGCCAACGTTCAGCAGGGTGACTGTGCCTTTGTGTACAAGTATCAGACAAAGAGTGTGAGGATGAGGTAAACAGGTTTTCTTGGAATCTGGCATGGTATTTATGAGGATTACTCTTAAAATTGCTCAGAAGGCTGTTAAAAATAATTTTTGGAGTTTAAATTATTGTAGAAGTGAAGACTTCAGGAACATACCACGGTAGTCAGCATAGTTTACAAAGCATGTCCAGTTTTCCGTCTTCCAGGAACTTCCAGAAATCCCCATGGGTAGAGCCATGGGACTATTTTTAGTCAGTGAGACACATGATCAAAGGAAATGTGCCATTTCCAGACCAGACCAGAGCATTTAATGGTCAGTGGGAGACACTCAAGCTTCCTTTTCCCTCTGGCATTGGTGGTTGGCCACATTCTAGATGGCAGCTACTCTCTCAACGTGTATCCTAAAGAGTTATTATGAATCCAACCCCTGGAGATCCACAATATATATTATTGAATGAGAAATAAAAATTGGTTATTTGATGCCACCCAGCATATTTGAGTTGTTACCCAGCATAACCCAATATTCTGATTGATATACAGGGTGTCCAAAAAATTGTGTACACACTTTGAATAATTATTAACTCCAATGGGTTAAATCTGAAAAGAAAGAAACATCAATTGAGCTGCCAGCTGTTAAAGTTTGGAACACTCTGTATATGAACTTTCAAATACATAAAGCCTAACAATAAAGCTTTTACTGGCCATTCAAGAAATCAAATATGTTATAAAAGTCATAAAAAGATACATACAAAGACCATAAAAATCCTAGAACAGTTAGAAGTGATCAATGTAAACAATCAAAAAACAGCAAAGCACTTCAGGGGGAATCTGCTGGTGGAGAGAAGTGGTGAATGAAGAGCTATAAGCTCAAAACCAATAATTAGAAATGTCCTTATGTTTGCTGCAGTTCTTCCAGCAAAGTTAAAATGGTACATAGAATCATGTCTTTTCATAAGCATTCAGACATAATTTTCTTACTTTTGGTACATGGTTCTACATATTAAATGCACCAACTCTTTTGCCATTTTTCCTGTGAATTACCAACTGAAAGCTATAGGATCATGTTTTTATTACACAGACAAAATAAACAAATTTCCACAAAATATTTATTTCTGTTTTTCCTTAATAAAAAAAAAAGTCTATAAATTCTGAGAGATAGAATTTGTACTACTTAAATTTTGTTTCCTCCACATAAAAGTGTATAAAACTATGACATCTAGGACAGTCTCATTTTATAAGTGAAGAGAGTAGCATCATGAAGCCAAATAAAATATATTTAGGGATCCATCTTTCAGTATTATTAAAAGTTTCTAAAATACATGACATCCATTTGGCCACTCAATAAATATATAATGAGCACTTATCAGTCACCAGATATTGGTCTATGTGAGCAAAACACACTCTAATGAGAAAGGCAACCATCAATGAGTAATTAAAAAACAGAACAGAAAGCCCTCAGCTTGAAGTGATCTGTGTGGACACACAAAAGGCCATGAAACCCGGAGATAGGGGACCAGGGAAGGCTTCCTAGTCATGATGTCTAAAATGAGACCACACTAAAGGGAGCTAAGAGCATAAACTTTCCAGGAAGAATAAAAAAGAGAGAACCATATGAAAGACCTGAAGCAAGAGAGAGCATGGTGGGCCTTTGGTCAGTAATTTTGGGTCCTCAAAGCAAACTGAGAGTAGCTGAAGATGAAATCAAAGAGGTTGATTTGACAGGATTCAGATCTGAAGCTCCTCTTAGATCATGTAAAGGGAGTTGTGTTTTTTGTTAAAAACCAGTAAGCCATTGATTTTAAAGCAGAGAAATTGCTAGAATTATATATGAGGTTGAGCAAGTTCACTCTGTGGTACAGAAAATGGATTGGACAGGGTAAGCCTGAAAGCAGAGCAGCTGGTTGGGAAGCATTGTAAATACTCCTAGTGAAATAAGTGTCCTCTAAATTAGGACAGTAGCAGCAAGGTAGAGAATTTTGGACAGTTTGAGAGAGAGAAAATAAAGTCAAGAGAATGTCCATTGATCAAAGGATGGGAAGAAAGGTCAAGGACATCTCCCCAAGTGGCTCTGGGCTCACTTGCCTGGCTTGGTACCAATTATTACTTAGTGAGCTTAAGGACCTTTTCCCAATCTCTTTTGCAATAGTCTCCTCATGTAACAAATAGAGATAAAAATAGTACTTGCTTTATAGATTGATTTAAAGTGAGTGGTCCATTAAGGCCTAATTCATAGTAAATTCTCAATAAATATTAGCTACTAGAGCAGTGATGGTGAACCTTTTGAGCTCGGCATGTCAGCATTTTGAAAAATCCTAACTTAACTCTGGTGCCATGTCACATATAGAAATTTTTTGATATTTGCAACCATAGTAAAACAAAGATTTATATTTTTGATATTTATTTTATATATTTAAATGCCATTTAACAAAGAAAAATCAACCAAAAAAAATGAGTTCGCCATCACGGCTTGGTGCATGAAATTCATGTACGGGGGAGGGGGGGTTCCCTCAGCCCAGCCTGCACCCTCTTCAATCTGGGACCCTTCAGGGGATGTCCGACTGCCAGTTTCAGCCCGATCCCTGGGATCAGGCCTACATTCCTCTCACAATCCTGGACTTCTAGCTCCTAATTGCTCACCTGCCTGCCTGCCTGCCTGCCTGGTCGCCCCTCACTGCCTCTGCATGCCAGCCTGATCACCCCTAACTGCCCCCGCCCTGCCAGCCTGATTGCCCCTAACTGCTTCCCACTACTGGCCAGGTTGTCCCCAACTGCCCCCCCCACCGCTGACCTGGTCACCCCCAACTGCCCCTCTGCCAGCCTGGTCACCCCTTACGCCCCCCCCCACTGGTCTGGTCACCCCACACAGCCTGCTGTTCAATCGTTTGGTCATCCCTCACTAATCCCCTTGCTGGCCTGGTCATAGGCAGCCATCTTGTAAAGGTGTGAGGGTTAATTTGCATATTACTTCTTTATTATATAGAATAAGGTTGCAAAGGAAATTAAATAGAATTGAATTGAAAATATCCATTAACTTAGTGACTTTGGGGAAAGTATCATTGGAGGGTGAGAAGAGAAACCATATTGCAGTGATCTAAGGAGTAAAAGAGACAAAGAGGAGAAACGCAAGTATGGATCAGTCTTGGAAGAAGAGAGGATAAGAGGCAAATGGTTTCCAGAGGGAAATATGAGACCTAAAAGGACTTTTTAAAATATATATTTATAAATTTTATTAATTTCAGAAAGGAAAGGAGAGGTAGGGAGAGACAGAAATATCAACATGATCTGCTGCCTCCTGCATGTACCCTTCCCCCAACTGGGAATCAAGACCTAAACTCGGGCATGTGACCTTACCTGGAATTGAACCATGACCTCCAGGTTCATACATCAAAGCTCAACCACTGAGCCACACCAGCTGGGAAGATTTTTTTTTTCCTAAAGATGGTGATTTCAGTGTATGATTAAGAACTGGCAGGAAAGAGACAGTAGAGAGAGTGAGTTAGAAGATTCAGGAGACCAAGATCATGTATGCTGCTAGGAGCTCCACTGAAGGAGAAATCAAGGTCCAGAGCACAGCTGGAGGAGGAAAGCACAGGGAAGAGAAGGGTGCTCCTTCAGATCTGAAAACACCTCTTCTTTGCCCTCTCTAAGGCAGCTGTTTACACAATCAACAGAACAGTTTGCTGTATCTCATCACTAAGACACAGAACACATATGGGTTAACTAAAAAAATCACATAAATGTAAGCAAAGTGAACAAACCAGGATTGTAGTTTCCTTACAACCCCATCCTGCCATCTTCCACCCAGGTCTTCTGCACATCACTGACAGGGCATTAGGTCGTTGCTGAAGGAATCCTTGTGAGGACAGGGAGAGGGGGCAATGATGGATTATTGAGCAACCAAAGGGATTCAGCAATTTATGAATTGCCAGACCAAGAAATTATATATATATATATATATATTTTTCAGATTATTATGACCACCCTATCAGTACTTCATTGGGCCACCTTTTGCCTTCAATACTGCAATGATTCTTCTTGGCATGGACTCCACGAGATGTTGAAAGGTGATGCGAGGAATCTGAAACCATGCCTAATGAATAGCACTGTCCAGTTCTGTGAGATTTGATGGTTGTGGAACCAGCTGCCTAATGGCTCTTTTAACTTCGTCCCACAAATGCTTAATTGAATTGAGATCTGGTGATTGTGGGGGCCACCTAAGCAAGGTAAAGTCTCCCTCATATTCTTGAAACCACTCCTGCACAATAAGAGCACCGTGGCATGGTGCATTGTCTTGTTGGAAGAAGCCATCTCCATTGGGATACACCATCAACATGATAGGATGAACTTGATCAGCAACAATACTTAGGTAGGTTGTGCTATTCAGATGTTGTTCCACATGAATTAAAGGGCTCAAATAATGCCAGGAAAACATGTCCCAAACCATAACACTGCCCCCAGCAGCTTGAAGGGTTGTACTCATGCATGTGGGGTGCATGCTTTCATGCTGTTTCCGACAAATTCTCACTCTTCCATCTGCATGATGCAACTGGAAATGTGATTCATCAGACCACATGACTTTTTTCCAATGCTCAACTGTCCAATCCTTGTGTTCCTGTGCCAATTGGAGACGTTTTATCTTGGTACCTGCAGACAGCAAATGTGTTCAAACAGGCCTTTGGCTTCCATATCCCATATGATGCAGAGTATGGCTAATTTGCCTACAAACATCAGGTGATCATAATAATCTGGCCACTCAGTATATATATATCTCCAGAAATTAAACTCAGAAAGCAAGGATTTATATCAAGAGAACAAAGGGCTTAGATACAGTGAAGGGCTAGGACAAGAACC
>NW_005871805.1:89776-91904 GCF_000147115.1 Myotis lucifugus | reverse complement strand
AACACCCTATCAGGAAAGCTTTTCATTGAAACTCAGGCTTGGTCACCTGCAAGCCTGTTGGCAGTGTAGCAATACAAAAGCCAGTGGTATGCAATTGCTTTTCAAGACCACAGTGACATATGACAAACATCACCCCTTATGCAGGACTCGTTTGTTTGTTTGTTTGTTAATCCTCACCTGAGGATATTTTCCTATTGATCTTTTAGAGAGAGTGAAGATAGAGGAAAAGACAGAGAGAAACATCAATGTGAGAGAAACACATCAATACATCAATTGGTTGCTTCCTGCACACTCCCTGACCACGGCCCGGGCCCAAGCCAAGGGGGAGCCTGCACCAAGGTACATGGCCTTGACTCAGGACTCTTGGGTCCACAGGCCAACGCTCTATCTACTGAGCCAAACTGACTAGGGCCAGGACTCTTTCTGATTCCTCTATAATGCACATGTTACAAACCTACTTGAATAAGCTTGCTTTATAATTTTCATAATTTTTTTCTAGTGGATCTCTCCTTGAAACATGAGGGAAACATGAAAAATGTCCTTTAAAATAGTAACAACACAAAAATAATTATAGCATTGGAATTTTAAAAGACCAAAGGGATTAAAATCACAGAAGTATTGTAAGTAATTTTTGTTTTGTTTTGCTTTGTTTTTAAATATATTTCTTTATTGATTTCAGAGAGAAAGGGAGAGGGAGAGAGAGATAGAAACATCAATGGTGGAGAAACCAAAATGGCGGCATAGGTTAACGCGGGAGTTTGCTGCCTCGAACAACCACTTCAAAAATACAACTAAAAGACGGAACGGACATCATCCAGAACCACAGGAAGGCTGGCTGAGTAGAAGTTCTACAACTAGGAGGAAAGAGAAAATCATACCGAGATTTAGAGGAGGCGCAGTGCTGAAGTAAAATACTGAGGTGCGGAGTGCATGCGGAGAGGGCTGGCGGCTGAGGGCGCGGTTGTCTGTTTCAATTGGGAGGGAGCCTCAGACTCTGAGCTCCAGATCCGGGCGAGTCTCTAGGGACCCAGACTCAAACGGGAGAAGCGGGACTGTCTGGCTTCGGTCGGAACTCGAAGGCAGCTTTCTCTCCGAGGTTTGCAGCGGTTGCTGGGACTCTGAGAGGCAGAGCCCCTGGGGACGGGACTGAGAGCAGCCATAACGGCTGGCTCCGCCCGCCCTGTTGATCCGCTGGGACCCGCCCTGCCCAAGCCCTGCACAGAGGCATTTGCTGGATAGCCTCAGGCAAAGGCTAGATTAGCACCTCCCTAGAGGACAGTAGTTCTCCCACTGCAGACACAGCTGATTCGCACAGCCAGTTGGCCTGGAGGTCAAGTAGTAATTACCTACAACAATCAAGGCTTAACTACAACAAGACTGCGCACAAAGACCACTAGGGGGTGCACCAAGAAAGCATAAAAAATGCGGAGACAAAGAAACAGGACACAGATGTCAGAATTGGAGGATATGGAGCTCAAAACCACACTTTTAAGGTCTTTCAATAATTTTCTAGAAACTGCCGATAAACTTGAACCAACTAGAAATTAAGCATACACTGACTGAAATAAAGAATATTATACACACACCCAACAGCAGACCAGAGGAGCGAAAGAATCAAGTCAAAGATTTGAAATGTGAAGAAGCAAAAAAAACCCAACCGGAAAAGCAAAATGAAAAAAGAATCCAAAAATACGAAGATAGTGTAAGGAGCCTCTGGGACAGCTTCAAACGTACCAACATCAGAATTATAGGGGTGCCAGAAGATGAGAGAGAGAAGATATTGAAAACCTATTTAAAGAAATAATGACAGAAAACTTCCCCCACCTGGTGAAAGAAATAGACTTACAGGTCCAGGAAGCGCAGAGAACCCCAAACAAAAGGAATCCAAAGAGGACCACACCAAGACACATCATAATTAAAATGCCAAGAGCAAAAGACAATGAGAGAATCTTAAAAGCAGCAAGAGAAAAAAGTCAGTTACCTACAAGGGAATACCCATACTACTGTCAGCTGATTTCTCAACAGAAACTTTGCAGGCCAGAAGGGAGTGGCAACAAATATTCAAAGTGATGAATGCCAAGAACCTACCCCCAAGATTACTTTATCCAGCAAAGCTATCATTCAGAAT
>NW_005871805.1:79636-89676 GCF_000147115.1 Myotis lucifugus | reverse complement strand
TAAGGAAAAGCTAAAGGAGCTCCATCATCACCAACCCAGTATTCCATGAAATGCTGAAAGGTATCCTTTAAGAAGAGGAAGAAGAAGAAAAAGGTAAAGATACCAAACTATGACCAACAAATACACATCTATCAACAAGTGAATCTAAGAATCAAGTGAATAAATACTCTGATGTACAGAATGAACTGGTGATTATAATAGAATCAGGGACATAGAAAGGGAATGGACTGACTATTCTTGGGGGGGGAAGGGGTATGGGAGATGCGGGAAGAAACTGGACAAAAATCGTGCACCTATGGATGAGGACAGTGGGTGGGGAGTGAGGGCGGAGGGTGGGGTGGGAACTGGGAGGAGGGGAGTTATGGGGGGAAAAAGAGGAACAAATGTAATAATCTGAACAATAAAGATTTAATTAAAAAAAGAAGAAAAAAGAAACATCAATGGTAAGAGAGAATCATACACGTGCCCTTGGCTGGAATCGAACCTGGGACCCTTCAGTCCGCAGGCCAACACTCTATCCACTGAGCCAAACCAGCTAGGGCTAGGTAATTTTCTTGATAAGTTAATGTACTCATAACTGTTAACAATTTTGAAATCAAGTTAATGATATGCCTGTTAAATTATTAGGGATGAAGCATACTAATATCTTCAACTTCTTTTGAAGTGCATCAAGAAAATATGTTTTGGTGGATAGATAGAAGGATGGATAACTAAGATAAAACAAAAAGAGGGAATTTACCAAAATATTAATTGTAGAATATAGGTGACAGATACATGAGTTGACTTCACAGGTTTTTAACTTTACTGCATGTTTTAAAAATTTTATACTAAAATTTTATAAAAATAAAACACTTATGAGTAACCATTTCACTCAAGTTCTTGGTTTCATCAGCTACCATGCTCTCAAGGGCCTTGTTTTATCAGTTACCTCCTTTTGGTTTCTGTCATGTACTACTTTCTCCCTGCTGTCTTTCAGCACTCGAGAGAGAGAGAATCTATGATGAGTGTGTGTGTGTGTGTGTGTGTGTGTGTGTGTGTGTGTGTGTGTTAAAAAACAGAAACTTATTCCAATTAGCCTTAGAGAAGAAAGGTTTGTACCACTCACAGCAAGTTCAGAACTAACACAAGCTTACTCAAGCAGAATGGAGAATATACTCACTTAGAAGTCCAGCAGGCATAAGTGGACCCATGAGCTCAAATCAAATAAATCCACCTTTTCCTATCTCTATGCCCTTCTTTTACTCTGTTGGTGTCTTTTCAGCCACTGTAAGATTATTTGAGAAGCAGATGTGTGAGGGATAAGATTATAATATTATCTGACATGCTTATTTAAAAATCCTCTTAAATTCTGGAAAAATTCCACCCTTTAGCTGTCTCTCCTTCTAGCTATCACAATATCACATACGACACATTTTGAAAGTTTCGTCTATATGCATTTGTGTTCTTCCTCACCTCCAACCCCCTTCATTCTCTATAATATGGATCCTGCTGCCACAGCCTCACTGACATGGCTTTTACAAAAGTCACCAATACCTTCCATGTCCAGGAAGCGGGGAGACTTCCAGTTCTTACCTCACTGGTCCTCTGGGAAGCATTTGACCACTTACTCTGTTCTTACTTTGGATTCTCCAAGTAACAGATCCTGAGACCAGGATTTGGATTTGAGTTATTAATTTAAAAGATAGTCTCAAGAAGCACATGTAAGAAATAGAAGTAAGTGAGAAGGGGAATAGAGGAATGCTAATAGAAATGCATTTATAAAAAAAGGTCTTTATCAGTTTTCCTCTGGACTATGACAACAGTCCCCTGCCGGGGTTCTTGTCCAAGCATCAAGGAGGGTTCAGGAATCTGGAAAAGGCTGTGTGTAGATGACATAGGAATCCAGAGACTAATAAAGAGTCCGGAGACGAAATATAATTTTGAAAGGCATTGGGGGTCAGAGGAGCTTAGCTAACAGAGCTAAGATCCAATATCTTAAGTCTAAGGTCTTAGGTTCTCTCCATCCCCAGGACCCCATGCTTTTTATTAACACAACTTGTCCTGAGGTGAGGCAGAGATATACACTTCAAAGGGTATACAGAAACATTGTCAGAATGGGGGAATTAGCCTACAGCTGTTCAGGTGTTTGGCCAGTAGGAGGCAATAACATGTAGATTAAGATGACTTTTAACTGTCTGGCAGCCACAATCAGTTTCCTATTCAGGTTTGGGGAAATGCCTTTAGTCATTCACAACAGGTGACTACATGTGTGACTCAACCCTGTTGAATCCCCAAGACTCATCATCCTTTTGATGAAACTCTTGAAATTGTGACATGCTGGAATTGGTCTCCAGCATCTCGCCCTTTTTGATTATTTAAAATTTAACAAGAATGTATGTTTTAAGATTTTTAAATTCAATGGAAAGGACAGAGTTCTATCATGTCCCTTTAAATTTCTGCCAGGCATCAAAGGAATCAGTTTGCAGTAAATTTTTTTCTGGGCCAACAGTTCTTAGAGTCCCAATTTCAATGTCCAACAGTTTCTTATGAGTACATGTCAGCAATGATATTTCAGTTCTGGATGGTGGAAAAATAGTGGCAATGTAGGTCTGACCCTCTCTGGGCAACCTGCAGTGATGCACAGCTGCTGGCTGCTAGCATGGCAAGGCGAATTCACCATCTTCCTTTCTAGACTGTCTCTCTTCTGTTGTTCTCATGGGGCCACTGCTATTCTGTGGCTGGAGCAGTCCCATCAGTTCCTCTCTGGAATCCGTTGTTGCAGGAATCCACATGTGCCGAAGTCCATTTATTGCCTTCACTAGCTGAGTATAGACAGAGATCCCCAAAAGCTAGTAACCTTTGAAGTCCTAGCAAAGGTCAGGGCTATGCACCACCTAGTTAATATAGACACCACCCAGTTAATCTAGATAATGGTAGCTGAAGCATCATCCCCACCTTAGTTCACTGAATTCCTTAGATACTTGGGTAGATCCTTGTTGATTATTGTTGATCAGATATTCTGCCTATTTCTGGAAATTGTCTACCAATGAGCTAATCCATGTGTCATTCAAACCACCTTACCCTATGGCTACCCCAGACAAACCTCCTTACCCTAGGGCTACCCCAGATCAAATAAAAGGTTAGAGCGGCCTGAGATCGGTGGAAGTCCTTCTGGACTTTCCCGCCTGGTCCCCCAATATTTCAAAATTATCTCGTGTCATTTCTCTCTCATTTGTGTGCAGCCCCTCTTTCAGATCCCGAACCCTGATCCATGCAGGACGTGGAAGGAAACACTCAACACACATGGGCTTGGAGGAGTTTTCTGGAAATATACAAACATATTCTCGACCAAAGGTTAATAAAGGAATCTTTTATAAATTAGACTTGGGATCCTTTTCATTTTTTGCCCAATCTATTTTCTTTTGGCTTATTGTGACACCATATATCTTTTTATGGGTGTCTTGTTATTAGCATTATAAGTGAAAATAATTTTCAAGTAAAAATTTAAAGCAATTAAGGCTTTTACTTACAGGGCATTATTCCACTATCCCCCCTTTTTTATTTAAATATTAGGAGGTTTTTAGAAATTTTGCAATGCAGTCTTGATAATTTTTAATTTTAATTTTTTTATAGAAATATGACTGCTTTGGATTCATTGTATGTTAAGTAATTTTTTGAATCATTAGTAAAAATTAGTTAATACTTCAGGAAGTGTTTCCTGCCCGGTACAATTAAGTTCTCTTGAATATTTATTTATTTCAATTAGCCAATTTTAATTAATTTGAAATAAGGTTTATTATTATTATTTTACTTGTCCTAGGTCAGTGGTCAGCAAACTCATTAGTCAACAGAGCCAAATATCAACAGTACAACGATTGAAATTTCTTTTGAGAGCCAAATTTTTTAAACTTAAACTATATAGGTAGGTACATTGTTAGGTGGACCCCTTCCAATTCTCCCATCCTCAACTTGTGCATGAATCACGCGCGCGCACCTCCCTCACACTGCATCTCCTGTATGCTCATGAGCCGCGGTTTGCTGACCACTGTCCTAGGTTATGGACAGTAAATGACATTAATTAAATTTCTGCAATTAGTCTTTGAGTAACTTTACACTAGCTATACTTAGGGAGGCAAAAAACACAAATTATTTAGTTTTTATATGAGGCCTAATATAATTAATTTTTTCAATCACAGTTCTTAAGATGTTTGAAGGAAACCTTTTTTTTTAAATTATTAGTTAAGGTATTACAAATGTGTCCTTATCCCCCCCATAAACACCCCCCCCCCACACACACACACACACACACTCATGTTCTCATCCCCCTGTTGTCCATGTCCATTGGTTTGGCTTATATGCATGCATACAAGTGCTTTGGTTGATCTCTTCCCCTTATCCCCTTCCTTCCCTCCCTCCCTCCCTTACTTTCCCTCTGGGGAGTGGTAGTCTGATCACTGTTTCTCTGTCTTTGGAACTGTCACTGTTTATCAGTCTATGTTGTCCTCTATAATCCACAAATGAGTGAGATCATGTGGTATTTCTCTTTCTCTGACTGGCTTATTTCACTTAGCATAATACTCACCAGTTCCATCCATGCTGTTGCAAAAGGCAAGAGTTCCTTCTTTTTTACTGCAGCATAGTATTCCATTATGCAGAGGTACCACAGTGAAGGAAACCTTTCTTTATTTCCTTGCAGAATAGCTTCCAAGACATACTTACAGAATTTCAACTAAAAAGAATCTTTTTCTTTCTTTTACACCAAGCAACAGACATGGTTGCTTCTTGGATGTTGAGTCATAGTACCAGACCATGTCACAGTAAAGGATTTTCCTTAAGGTCATGGTGAATATTAGTATCAGATTTGGTATTTTAATAATAATCTTTAGATTATCCTATAAATATTGGTGGAAGAAATTTCAAAATTTTAAAATTTCTCCTTTTTATTAAATTTAAAATAATATTTTTAAACAGCATTCCCTTTGGCTCATTTGCATATACAAAAGGTTCATGGGAAGCCTTCAGTAACTTTTTTAGAAGAATTTACTTTACTAGGATTAAATTGCTTACAAAGATATTGGCTTCTTATATAACTTAATTTTTATGAAACCTTGATTATATTTTAAAAGCTAATTTATCAAGTAATTTAAGTAGGTATTTTTATTGATAAAGCAAAGTTAGTAAATTTAGCATTTAGTAAACTTCTGATTCACAAGGCACAAACACTGCCCCACCTCCAGCCTAATTAAAAATGCAGGAGGCTAGGGCTTTTGTCTTTTAAATTACATCTTAAAATTCCACTGCTGTATTTTAAGAGATATTAAACAAAATAACTTGTTTAGCCCTTCTTAGAGGCCAAAACCCTTCATAACATTTAAGATATAAGTAAAAAATATTTATTAACTTTTATTTGATAAAGCTTTCCATGTGATTTAAAGTATATTAGATTGGCTTAATTAAAAAATCCTTTAAGAAGAGAGAATAAACTTTTTGAATTACCCCAGGCCCTTGGAGCTTTTCAAAAATCATCCCTCGGTTATAGTTTTGAAATCCAACTGAAGTATGGTAGCAATCATCTCAGGTAGAAACTATAGTTTCACTTTAACCTTGCTGTTTGGCTTCTGTACTTATTTGTTTTGTTTAACAATAGAAAAGTTACTTTGATTTTCTGAATTGTATAAATCATCCCATTCGATTGAATGCCTTATTGATTGTAACGTGAATATCCCATTGATTGTGATCTTACTGGTTTTAGAAAGCAAATTCCTCTGTACCTGAGAACCAGGACAGCACAATTATCCCAAGACCTGAGGGTTCCAGATAGTGTTTCCCTGTCAACTCAGTGGTCCCAAGACCCTAGGGCTCTAGATAATGTGTTTCTATCAACTCAGTGGTCCAAAGACCAAAAACTATAATTAATCTTTGTAGATAACTAATCGGTTCAATCTCGCTTCTGTAACTGCTTTGTGCAAACCAGGGTCCTCATTCCAAACCCTGGGATGTAATCAATACCTTTGTGATTTTTGCCTATATAAATCTGGTGTTGTGGCCATATTATCACTATGAGATTTGGGAGAGTGAAATACCCCCTCATAGTCCCGGATTTGCAATAAATGTGACTCTTTAATTTGACTTCTTGAGGCGTCCTTCTGTGATTCACAGGGTACATTACAACACAACTTGAAAGACCATCATATATATATATATATATATATATATATATATATATATATATATGATTTAAAGATTGTATACTTTTTATAATTATGTTAAGATATCAATTAAATTTAGACTGATCTTTGTATTTAAAAATTTCGGTTGGGATCACAGAATTTATCCTCTTTTTCAATTAGACCAATAAGCAATATATTTTGAATTCCTATTTTTTTTCCAGAGAAATCACAAGATTATCTTAAAATTAAATTTCTATACTTTAGACATTTAGTTACCATAATTATATAATTTTCCCCAATTTATTCAAAAGCTTTTAGATCTAGCAAGTCAAATATTTAGCATTTCTTTAGATTGATAATGTTGGGTTAGGTGGCTCAGGAGGCGGCATAAGAAATAAAGAGTCGGAAAACCAAGATGGAGGCATAGGTTAACGCGGGAGTTTGCTGCCTCGAGCAACCACTTCAAAAATACAACTAAAAGACGGAACGGACATCATCCAGAACCACAGGAAGGCTGGCTGAGTGGAAGTTCTACAACTAGGAGGAATCGAGAATCAGAGGAGGCGCAGTGCTGAAGTAAAATACTAAGGTGCGGAGTGCGCGCGGCACGGCGCAGGCTGGTGGCTGAGGGCGCGGTTGTCTGTTTCAATTGGGAGGGAGCCTCAGACTCTGAGCTCCAGATCTGGGCGAGTCTCTAGGGACCCAGACTCAAACGGGAGAAGCAGGACTGTCTGGCTACGGTCCCTCCAAGGTTTGCAGCGGTTGCTGGGACAGAGAGGCAGAGCCCCTGGGGACGGACTGAGAGCAGCCATAACTGCTCCTTCCTCCGCCCTGTTGATCCCGTGGTACCCGCCCCGCCCAAGCCCTGCACAGAGCCATTTGCCGGATAGCCTCAGGCAAAGGCTAGATTAGCACCTCCCTAGAGGACACAAATTCTTCCACTGATTATCACAGCCAGTCGGCCTGGAGGTCAAATCCCTCTAGTATTAACTATAACAATCAAGGCTTAACTACAACAAGACTGCACACAAAGACCACTAGGGGGTGTACCAAGAAAGCGTAAAAAAATGCGGAGACAAAGAAACAGGACAAAACTATCAAGGGAGGATATTGAGTTCAGAACCACACTTTTGAGGTCTCTCAAGAGGCTTCTAGAGTCTGTCGATAAACTTGATGAGATGTACAGGAAATCTAATGAGACCCTCGATGGTGTGATAAAGGACCATCTAGAAAGTAAGCACACACTGACTGAAATAAAAAATATTATACAGACTCCCAACAGCAGACCAGAGGAGCGCAAGAATCAAGTCAAAGATTTGAAACGCGAAGAAGCGAGAAACACCCAACCGGAAAAGCAAAATGAAAAAAGAACCCAAAAATACGAAGATAGTGTAAGGAGCCTCTGGGACAGCTTCAAACGTACCAACATCAGAATTATAGGGGTACCAGAAGATGAGAGAGAGCAAGATATTGAAAACCTATTTGAAGAAATAATGACAGAAAACTTCCCCCACCTGGTGAAAGAAATAGACTTACAGGTCCAGGAAGCGCAGAGAACCCCAAACAAAAGGAATCCAAAGAGGACCACACCAAGACACATCATAATTAAAATGCCAAGAGCAAAAGACAAAGAGAGAATCTTAAAAGCAGCAAGAGAAAGAAACTCAGTTACCTACAAGGGAATACCCATACGACTGTCAGCTGATTTCTCAACAGAAACTTTGCAGGCCAGAAGGGAGTGGCAACAAATATTCAAAGTGATGAATGCCAAGAACCTACAACCAAGATTACTTTATCCAGCAAAGCTATCATTCAGAATTGAAGGTCAGATAAGGAGCTTCACAGATAAGGAAAAGCTAAAGGAGTTCATCACCACCAAACCAGTATTATATGAAATGCTGAAAGGTATCCTTTAAGAAGAGGAAGAAGAAGAAAAAGGTAAAGATACAAATTATGAACAACAAATATGCATCTATCAACAAATGAATCTAAGAATCAAGTGAATAAATAACCTGATGTACAGAATGAACTGGTGATTATAATAGAATCAGGGACATAGAAAGGGAATGGACTGACTATTCTTGGGGGGAAAAGGGGTGTGGGAGATGCGGGAAGAGACTGGACAAAAATCGTGCACCTATGGATGAGGACAGTGGGTGGGGAGTGAGGGCGGAGGGTGGGGTGGGAGCTGGAAGGAGGGGAGTTATGGGGGGAAAAAAGAGGAACAAATGTAATAATCTGAACAATAAAGATTTAATTTAAAAAAAAGAAATAAAGAGTCGAGTGAATCAGAAAAGAAAAGAAAAGAACAGAAAAGAAAAGAAAAGAAAAGGAAAGAAAAGAATAGAAAAGAAAAAGAAAGGTTATAAGAAATAAAGAGTCGAGTGAATCAGAAAAGAAAAGAAAAGAAAAGAAAAGAAAAGAAAAGAAAAGAAAAGAAAAGAAAAGAAAAGAAAAGAAAAAGAAAGGTTTATTGCATCCCCGGGAGACCCAGGTATCCCAAAGACAGGGCAGGTGGATTCACACCAACAGGGAGGGGGGCGCTTTTTTTATACTGCAGTTGGGTGAGGGGCAGGGACATGAGCTGAGGTATTCAGCTGAGGAAGTTTCAGCTGCAGGGGGTCAGCAAGGTATTCAGGAAGGAGTCAGTATCTGTGTGGGGGTCGTGTTGATTTAGGGAGAAGCCAGTATCTCTGTCTGGCAGGCTGATCTGTTAGAAATGCCAGGGAGAGTCCATTATCTCATCACAGGTCTGCATGTATCCGATCCTGGGCTCTCTCCGACCTAACAGATAACACCTTATATTCTTAAGAATAAACTTCAAAAATACAAGACACAATCAATTAATTCAATTCTGTCCTCTAGATTTTTCATGAGGCAAATTCAGATTATTGAACAAGTTTTATCATTTGATTTAGTAAACTTTACTTTTTAGTTTCTAGCGGCTCTGGAAAACCACATTTGAGGCTTGCAAAGCAGGTTCTGGCCTACCTAGCTAATTTAAAAAGACCACATTTTTTCTGCTCAGGGAAGGGTGGCTAGCCCCTTCCTCTATTTGAGAGGCACAGCTAGCTTTCTTAATTAACAAAGGGCTACTTAGATTTTTAATTATCTATTTTTCAATAATTTTCAGATTTAAATTCAATAATTATTATTTTAAGGCATTTTCTTTAGCAAATTTTTGTAACAGAAACAATTTTACTGAATTTTCTTTTCAGCCTAAAAGTTAACTTTGGAATGTGGTTCATTAGCATTTTAAAGACTACTCTTTATTTTGGAAAATACCAATCTTGTTGCTAGAACCAGACTGCATCTTTTTTCCTTTGGGTCAAATTTGCCATTTTTCTTAGGAAATAATCAGTCTTGGGTTTTATTTTGGACCATTACAAAGAGAGATTTAAGCCTAGCTGAAGACTACTAAAATCCAAAATCGGACTGTGCGCACATTTTGTCCCAAGCTAGTTTCTCTCTTTATAAGCACAGAAATCCCAGACACATCTCTAAATTTTGTAAAACTTTTCAATTATGAGAAGACTTTAAATTAGCATACTGGGGAAGGGGGTGTCCATATTGGATTGCCATGTGGCTCCCTTCTTCCTTTCCCCCCATCCTGCTTGGGGGTGTATGCCCAGATTCCAGATCCCAAGGATTTCCACACTGGGAGCCAGTTTCGATGCACCAGCCAAAGGACCTTTTATTTTAGGACTAGCTAGACCGACCCCCGTTCCCGGCCGGCCCGGCCCTGCTCCCGGCCGGCCCGGCGACAGGAAGAGAGAGTCCCTTCCCATGGGAAAATCTGGCTTAAATAGGGGGGTGACGCAAGGGGATTGTGGGCCCTGCCGATTGGCCAGGCGTGAGCCGGGTCTTGTTACACAGGATGTGGTCATATCT
>NW_005871805.1:56127-79536 GCF_000147115.1 Myotis lucifugus | reverse complement strand
CCGGGCGCGGCCAGCAGAGGCCTGGGCTTCCGGGAAGAATGCGACACGTGGCCCCAACATGGAGGAGATGGCGGAGAACGCATAGCCCTCACCCTTTCAGGGGGAAGTTTCAGCAAATGACCTGGCGGCATATTTTTTTCCCAAAGTCATGCTTAATAGAAAAACAGATTTTAAATTTTTTCCTATTTCGCTTTCCTAAGTAATGAATTTTTGCGAGAATTAATCTAACCCATCACGTTCTTCTATAATTTTTAAACAAAGTGTTAAGTAGTCTCCTGGGGAGAAGGCTGACAGCTTTAGTCTTTCTAGCTGCCCAGTCCCTCCTCTCCAAGGGCAGAGGATCTGGCAGCTTTTTAGAAATTACAGATTTTCGATCCTCAAAACAATTTAGATATTTTGTGATTTGAACAAGAAACTACATTAAAGATGACCATGGCACTCTTTTTTCAGCCTGATTTAAAAGAGTACCTTTTAATATTCCAATTTGTTTATAATTTTGCCTTGTTATCAAATTTTTCCCCATAATAATCTGACTTAAACACAAAGTATCACCCATGCATTTGCAGATCGCAGGCTTCCGAAGCTAACATGGGCTCCACATATAGTTAATCTTCCACCATTACTGATGCTGTTTCTGCTCAGGCGAATTCTTCTTTCCAGATGCTCACCGCCATTAATGTTGGTGTTGCCAAGGTTCAGGATGCCCCAGTTCTGGACGCCATTTATGCTGGGGTTCTTGTCCCAGCATCAAGGAGGGTTCAGGAATCTGGAAAAGGCTGTGTGTAGATGACATAGGAATCCAGAGACTAATAAAGAGTCCGGAGACGAAATATAATTTTGAAAGGCATTGGGGGTCAGAGGAGCTTAGCTAACAGAGCTAAGATCAAATATCTTAAGTCTAAGGGTCTTAGGTTCTCTCCATCCCCAGGACCCCATGCTTTTTATTAACACAACTTGTCCTGAGGTGAGGCAGAGATATACACTTCAAAGGGTATACAGAAACATTGTCAGAATGGGGGAATTAGCCTACAGCTGTTCAGGTGTTTGGCCAGTAGGAGGCAATAACATGTAGATTAAGATGACTTTTAACTGTCTGGCAGCCACAATCAGTTTCCTATTCAGGTTTGGGGAAATGCCTTCAGCCATTCACAACAGGTGACTACATGTGTGACTCAACCCTGTTGAATCCCCAAGACTCATCATCCTTTTGATGAAACTCTTGAAATTATGACATGCTGGAATTGGTCGCCGGAATCCCCTAATGCAGTGGTTCTCAACCTGTGGGTCTCGACCCCTTTGGCGGTCGAACGACCCTTTCACAGGGGTCACCTAAGACCATCCTGCATATCAGATATTTACATTATGATTCATAACAGTAGCAACATTACAGTTATGAAGTAGCAACGAAAATAATTTTATGGTTGGGTCACAACATGAGGAACTGTATTTAAAGGGCCAGAAGGTTGAGAACCACTGCCCTAATGGGTCACACCTTGCCTGGGTGTTTGTTGCGTCTCTAAATCTATCTTTCAATCTGAAGTCAGAAAAATCTACAGAAATCTGACACCCTTCTCCCCCCAAACAAGTCTTCATGTTTCCAGATCCTTACCAGGAACAATACATTCTACTTATCACTCAGCACAAGACTTCCTCCCACTTAACCCTTATTTGCCTTTCTTGTCACTTCTTACTCTAGCCTCCACCTGTAGTTTTGAATTCCAGTACTCAACTACTGCAAGACTGTCAAAAAACCATGCTCTTTCACACCATCTTGTCTTTGCCAAGGTTATATAGAGCCCTCAGCCTGGAGTACTCTTCCCACTCTCTGTGCCTGAAATGTCTTTTGCATCCTTCATGACTGGATCAGACAGTCTTCCTCCATGCCCCACTGCATCTTGAGCAAACTTTTACATT
Source organism: Myotis lucifugus (assembly GCF_000147115.1). Lineage (NCBI taxonomy): Eukaryota > Metazoa > Chordata > Mammalia > Chiroptera > Vespertilionidae > Myotis > Myotis lucifugus. Next base: position 77,622 of record NW_005871805.1, on the reverse strand, counting down.
GGCTTAATTCCATGCTATTATAGCAACACAATCTTCTCCCTTTTTCATAGCCCATACCAGACCATAAGGACCTCAAAGGTAAAGCCATTTATTATTGGGTAGGCAATTAAATATTGAACCATTGCTGATGCCTCTAAATTCAAGTATATAAAATTGATTACAATTTATTTTTGGACATAAAATTACAAGAGCTATTTACTGAAGGACAAAGAAAACAGCAAGGAAAACTGTTATACTCTGCATGATAGTATGTTGGAGCTAGCCAAATGGCTATGGTGAGATGTGGCGCCAGTGAAGGGAAGAGGCCAATAAACCCCTCTGTGTTCCTGGCACCTCCTTGGAGAATCTGTTAGGGTTTCCAAGATCTGGAATTGGCAGCAAGCCCCTGGGCTGAATATTTGCTGTCATAAATGGATACCAAGAATTGAAATTGCCTAACTGGAAGTTATCTTCTACCACAATGGGGGACTTGATCTTAGTTGTTGAGTTTCTCAGAAGTCCGTTAGTAGAGAACTTTTTAGTCAATACTCATTCAAGTAATATTTTGTTTTAGTTGTTATTTGAAAAATAAAACATGTACGTGTAATAAATATTACATGGTAAGAAAAGGATCCGTGTTACCTACAATATTATTCTGTAATGATAGAAATGCTCTGTGTCTGTGCTGCCTAGTACAGCAGCACTATCTTGATAAGTGCTAGTAAGGCTTGAAACATGGCCCGTACAACCAGGGAATGGGATTTTTATTTTATTTCATTTTAATTAAGTTATATTTAAACTAGAGGCCCAGTGCATGAAAAGGCCCAACTATTTCAGAAAATCCATGCACTGGAAGGGGGGGGTCCCTCAGCCCGGCCTGCCCCCTCTCATTGTATGGGAGCCCTCAGAGGCGGGAGGCGACCCAGCAATCAGGGGAAGGTGATGTCCCCATCACATCTCTGCTGCTGCCACTACTGGCAGCTCAAGCCTCGTCCAACTCTAGTTACGCGAGCCTCGGGTGGCCCTGGGTGGCTGGGCAGCCGCCATCCAAGGCTTGCCTGCACCTCGGGCCAGCCCTGGGTGGCTGGGGGGCTGAGGGGATTGGGGGACTCCAGAGGCAGGCGTGCCAGGGGGGCTGAGGAGACTGGGCGCCACCATCTTGTGGCTGTCGGCACCGCCATCTTTGAGAGTGTGGCAGCAATTAGCATATTCCCTACTTATTGGCTGAGGGAGCCACCATCTTTGAGGGTGGGGCAGTCAATTAGCATAGGGGCAGCCAATTCCCTCCTTATTGGCTTGTGGGCGGCGCCATCCTTGTGAAAGTGTGAGGGTTAATTAGCATATTTCCTCTTTATTAGATAGGATAACTTCATGTTACTAGTGCCCAATGCATTAGATAACGCAGGAAAGACAGTAATAAATCTCTTTCCCACCCAGTCAGTGTGGCTCAGTGGTTGAGCATCTACCTATGAACCAGGGGGTCATGGTTCAATTCCCAGTCAGGGCACATGACCGGGTTGTGGGCTTGATCCCCAATGGGGGCATGTAGGAGGCAGCTGATTAATGATTCGCTCTCATCATTGATGCTTCTAGCTCTCTCTCCCTCTCTCTTCCTTTCTGAAATTAATAAAAATTTAAAACAAAACAAAACACCTCTTTTTCTTGTGCTTCCCCTCATGCACCAAGTTCCTCTCCTCAGAGGTATCTATTACTATCAGATTCTTGAACACATTTCCAGTGATATTCCATACAGTTACTGTTATAGATGCACTAGAGGCCTGGTGCACAGATCCGTGCACTGATGGGGTCCCACAGCCTGACCTGCAGCCTCTTGCAATCCAGGACCCCTCGGGGGATGTAGTAGTGCGTGAAGTGGAAGGTGGCTGGGGAGGAGCCCCAAGCCCAGGCCAGGTGTCTCACCACTCCTGCTAATCTCAGTCCCACTGCGCCTGCCACCACTGCTCGGCAAGCTCACTGAGCAGTGCTCCTGCTGTAGGAGCGCACTGACCACCAATGGGCAGCTCCTATGTTGATAGTCTGCCCCCTGATGGTAAGTGTGCATCATAGCAACTGGTCGACCGGTCAATTGGTCGACAGGTCATAAAGCTCACTTAGGCTTTTATATATATAGACTAGAGGCCCGGTGGACAAAATTTGTGCACAGGGGGTCCCTCAGCTCAGCCTGCACCCTCTCACAATCCAGGACTGCTAGCTCTTAACCTCTCTCCTACCTGCCTGCCTGCCTGATCGCCCCTAACTGCCTCTGCCTTCCAGCCTGATCGCCCCTACCTTGCCCCCTTGCTGGCCTGATCACCCCTACCTTGCCTCCCTGCTGGCCTGATCACCCCTAACTTGCTCCATTCCAGCCTGATTGCCCCTACCTTGGCCCCCTGCCAGCCTGATCACCCCTAACTTGCTCTCTGCCAGCCTGATCACCCCTACCTTGCCCCCCTGCTGGCCTGATCGACCCTAACTTGCTCCCCTGCCAGCCTGATCACCCCTAACTGGCTCCCTTGCCAGCCTGATTGCCCCTAACCACCTCTGCCTCAGCCCCTGGCCCAAGTCACAGTCTGGCCTCCCTCTGTGAAAGGCAACCTGGCGGATCAGGGAAAGGCACAGCCCCCATTACCCTGTGGCTGCAGGGGAGGGCAGTTGGGGGAGACCAGGCTTGCAGGGGAGGGCAGTTAGGGGAGACCAGGCTTGCAGGGGAGGGCAGTTGGGGGTGATCGAGCTGGCAGGGGAGCAGTTGGGCATCAATCAGGCTGGCAGGGGAGTGGTTAGGAGGTGATCAGGCTGGCAGACAGAAGCAGGTAGGTACAATCAGGCAGGCAAGTGGTTGGGAGCCAGCAGTCCCAGATTGTGAGAGGGATGTCCGACTGCCGGTTGAGGCACAATGCCACAGGGATCAGGCTTAAACTGGCAGTTGGACATCCCCTGAGGGGTCCCAGATTGGAGAGGGTGCAGGTTGGGCTGAGGGACACCCCCCCAAGTGCACGAATTTCATGCATCGGGCCTCTAGTCCTATATAATAAAGAGCTAATATGCAAATGGTTGTCACGCCTTTATGCCATCACACTGTAACGGCTCAGACACTCAACACTGGGGAGAGAGAAATGGGGACCAGCCAGACTGCTGCCCTGGAGAGGGACAAGCCATCTGCCACATGGTCCCGGGTGCCTGTGGCTGCAGCCTGGGTGAAGCCACCCACCCACAGTACCCTGCAGCTGCGGCCAGCCCGGGTGAAGCCGGCCAACATCCTGGGTGCCTGCAGCCAGCCAGAGGGAGGGAAGCCTGGGTCCCGGGTGCCTGTGACTGGCCGGAGGTGAGGCAGAGGAAGTTGGGGACAATCAGGCCAGCAGGGGATCAGTTAGGGGCGATCAGGCCAGTAGGGAAGCAGTTAGCAGCAATCAGGCAGGCAGGCAGAGGTGGTTAGGGGTGATCAGGCAGGCAGGCAGGCAGGTGATCTAGTGATCCTGGATTGTGAGAGGCAGTCAGACATCCCCCAGTGGGTCCCGGATTGGAGAGAGTGCAGGCTGGGCTGAGGGAAACCACCCCCCACCCCTGTTCACGAATTTTGTGCACCTGACCTCTAGTATCTTCATATTTTGTAATCATCAATATAGTTGTGCTCACAGCTAAGATTTCTCACAGCTAAAAGATACATCATGGGATCAGCAAGGGGAAAGATACAAGTAGAGTCTGGAGAAACCCCAAGCTTCCGGTGTTCCCTTCCTCCTGAAGAGGACACCAGAGTGTAGCATCCCTTCAGCAGCCAAACCTGCAATAACATGTGCACTGCCTCTGACCAGAGAAACCCATGAAAGACTCCATGCCAAGGTTTTCACTGTGGACTGGTCACATAGATCCTACCTGCCTAGCAACTACCAAAATTCTAAATTTCCAGAAGGAAAGCAGTCATTCATTTCCCAAGTGGGTAAAAGAGAAAAAGTTTCATATCAGTGTAGGGAACAATTTACCAGATGCCTTGTAAGCAAGCCCTTCTAAACTAGCAGCCCTATCTTCTAGGTTAACTATTTTCTGCCCAATGAATATTTTTGCATATACCTGATTTTTCACATGTGCAACTATATCTTGTACTCCTGTATGAGGCAATCCTGATAAGGAAATATTGACAAAATATCTTGTTAAGGGGAAAACCAGATGTAGAGTGGTTTGTATAACTTGTGTGCCTTGTATGCTGCTATTTTTCATGTGTGCAACTATGGGGTAAATACCTAGATGTAAAAATGTTACCAGGAAACCCCCAGGGTGGGCTTGGGCTGCCTGTCACTGTGTCCAATAACAAAGGCAGACTTGAATCATATAAGGCATTTATTGAGAAGGCTAGGCAACCAAGAAGACAGGGTGTTTACAAGCATTCAAATCCTGTCTTATTGCAAGGTGCAGGAGACAGGATTATATAGGGCAGTGGTTCTCAACCTTGGCTGCACATTAGAATCACCTGGGAATCTTTTTAAAATCCTGATTCAGGGGTCACCTAAAACCATCCTGCATATCAGATATTTACATTACGATTCATAAAAGTAGCAACATTACAGTTATGAAGTAGCAACGAAAATAATTTTATGGTTGGGTCACAACATGAGGAACTGTATTTAAAGGGCCAGAAGGTTGAGAACCACTGGGCTAGGGTGAGGCTGGGAATGGAATGCAGCTGCATGCAGTCCTAGAGGTCCGCAGGTGTCAGCTATTGTCCTTAATCATCAGGTAAATGATATGATGACAATGACATGATGTTTTGACTCCTGGTGGGTCAGTCTGACCATGTTTATCAGTTCTGCTTGCTGGATTCATAGCTGAGTCACCTCCCTAATCGCTTTGCACAGGCCTTGAAATGGAAACTTAAGAAAAATGTAACCCCCTATCTATAATAATAAAAGCATAATATGCTAATTAGACTGGATATCCTTCCAGTTGTCCTTCCATCCTTCTGGATGAAGCCAGGGCTGAGAGGGAAGCCCGGGTCCCGGGTGCCTGCCAGTGGCCACAGGGAAGCCTAGGTCCCTGCCATCTTCTTGAGGGAAGCCGGGGTCCCAGGTGTCTGCTGGTGGCCAGAGGGAGGGAAACCCGAGTCCCAGGTTCTGGAGGGAAGCCCAGGTCCTGGGTGCCATAGGGAAGCCAGTGCCAGCAGCCAGGGAAAGAAAGGCCTACTCTTGCACAAATTTTGTGCATCAGGCCTCTAGTCATATATAAGAAACTTAACCCCCTATTCACATAAGTATATGTGTTCTAAGATTTAAAATAATATGATTATTTTTCAAATTAATTCAGGTGCTCTATCAGATTATGTTCCTCTATCAGAAATGCTGCATCAAAGAGAATGCACATTTGTAATATCAACAGACATTGCTGAACTGCAGCAATTTACACTTGCACCTGTAGCGTAGGAGACTTTCCCTGAATTTCAGAAATGTGGTGAAACAAATATTTTCACATATTCACTATGTACAAGGCAGCGTTCTAGGCACTGGGAATGTAACACTGGGAAGCTTCCTAAATGAGGTAGAGATTTCTGCCTACATTCTATAGGAAGGAAAGCAGAAATCAATAAGTAAATGAGTAAGTGAACAAAATAACTTCAAATAATGAAATAATGGTAGATCACATGAAGAGAGTAAAATTAGATCACATAATATATGGGGGGAAGATTATTTTGGATTTAGTAAGAAGTTTTCTCTGATGAAATGATCCTTGAGATGAGATTTCAATTATGAAAAAGAGACAACTATCCCAGAACTGGAAGCAGAGCCCTATCAGACAGGCTTGAGGAAATAGTCCACAGGCCCCAAGGCAGGACCACAATGAAGATCTCTATGGCCAGAACACAGTAAGGGATCAAGGAGGAGAGACATTCAAGTGGAAATCAGAGAGAATAGCAAGGGCTTTGTATGTCAATGCAAGAAGTTTTGGTTTTATTCTGAGTGCTATTGGGAAAGGTAGTCTCATGCATACAATATTTTGACCCCCTCTAGCCACATAAGAATGGACCCTGGACCCGGAACCCTTCTTTACCAAGAGCTGAAGAGTCCTCATAACCTCACAGCCTGTGCTGGGCTTATCTTTCCCTGTTTCAGACTCAATATGAATTCCTTTGTTCTGTTCAAGTGTGTGGTGTGTGTGTGTGTGTGTGTGTGTGTGTGTGTGTGTGTGTGTTGTGTCTGTGTGTGTGAGAGAGAGATTTTTCATCTGTTCAACCCCACTACTATTACCTGTCCCCTGTGGGGAGGGAGCAGGGTTCTTCTGCAGCAGCAAAAGAAGGGTACATGCAAGCCAACTGCTCTGTGTCAGATGCCAGGAGGGACTTGCCAGCAATGGGGTATAACACCCACTACTGAAGCTGATCCTGCTGTCTCTTCTCTGTGTGAGTGAAGTACTGTTTCTTCCAGTGCTCAGACTGGGTTATTTTCCTTGGTGACTCTGATGCTTAGATACATGCTCAGGCTTCTACTCCTGGTGATAGATGGCACATGCTACTTGCATGACAAGTACAATGTCAAACTTTTGGAAGATTTTAAGTAAGGGACCAAGTGACCAGTTAGCAACAGTGTAGAGAATGGATTGTATATGCATACAAGTTCATTGGTTGATCTCTTTCCACCCACCCACCTTCTCTCTGAGGTTTGACAGTCTGTTTGATGCTTCTATGTCTCTGGATCTATTTTTGTTCATCAGTTTATGTTGTTCACTAGATTCTACACATAAGTGAGATCATCTAATACTTATACTTCTCTGACTGACTTATTTCACTTAGCATAATGCTCTCCAGTTACATCCATACTGTTGCAAATGGTAAGAGTTCTTTCTTTTTTACAGCAGCATAGTATTCTATTGTGTAGATATACCACAGTTTTTTAATCCACTCATCTACTGATGGGCACTTAGGCTGTTTCCAAATCTTAGCTATTGGACACAGACAATAGAGGAGTGAAGGCCTTGGGTGGGGGGAAGGGACAGACTTGGAGAGGTCATTGGGGAAAAAAGGGGACATATGTAATACTTTCAACAATAAAGATTTAAAAAATAAATAAATAAAAATATGATTTAATATTTATACCACTAGAGACATGTAATTAGAGAGAAAAACTTCGTCTTTTTAATATTAGAGATGTACTGCTTTTTAAATAACTTTTACTTGTAGATTTGATTTTTCATCTCATAACTATTCTAACAAAAGGATTGTGTCAGTAATTTTAGTATATTTCATTATTCATATAAAATCCAGCAAATTCAATATACAGAGTAGAAGCTACATAGGTAATATTAATATTACTCATATTCCTTTATATGACATATTAATGTTAAGATTTATCTTTTGATTGTGATCTTCCTCTAAAACAGTGGTTCTCAACCTTCCTAATGCCGCAACCCTTTAATAAAGTTCCTCATGTTGTGGTGACCCCCAACCATAAAATTATTTTCGTTGCTACTTCCTAACTGTAATTTTGCTACTATTATGAATCAAAATGTAAATATCTGATGTGCAGGATGTATTTTCACTGTTACAAATTGAACATAATTAAGGCATAGTGATTAATCACAAAAACAATATGTAATTATATATGTGTTTTCCGATGGTCTTAGGTGACCCCTGTGAAAGGGTCGTTTGACCCCCAAAGGGGTCACGACCCACAGATTGAGAACCGCTGTTCTAAAACACTATTTATTACTCATAATAGCTATGAAGGTGTTAAAGATAACTGAGATGGCCGAAACCGGTTTGGCTCAGTGGATAGAGCGTGGGCCTGCGGACTGAAAGGTCCCAGGTTTGATTCTGGTCAAGGGCATGTACCTGGGTTGCGGGCACATCCCCAGTAGGAGATGTGCAGGAGGCAGCTGATCGATGTTTCTCTCTCATCGATGTTTCTAACTCTCTATCTCTCTCCCTTCCTCTCTGTAAAAAATCAATAAAATATATTTTTTTAAAAAAAGATAACCGAGATGAAAAGGGAATGTATTTCTTGTAAAAAATTAACACAGTCAATAAAATCCCTAAAGAAGAAAAGATTACTCAGCTCAGGTCTGAAACCCTATAAATATCCTCCCTTCTGAGAAAGTGCTGAGATTGTTAAAGTAGCTTTTGCCTTTACTATGGAAGGTCTAATAGGCTTAGCTTTGCTTGATCAACAGCTTTCCCATGGTGTCTTTTGTAGAGCTGGAAGTCCAGAGTTTGTTGGGACAAAGGGAGGAAGAAGCAAAGAAAGTGTTATGGAAGATGACTATCCTACCTCTATCATTTTAAAGTTCAGAGTCTTAGCATGAGATCCAAGTAGAATGAGTCCTAGATTAAAATTTAAAGTGCTTGGTCTATGGCAAATCCATTTACTTAAGCCTCTCAGTGCCTTAAGATCCTATTCTACTAATTAATATAAAAATAAAAATATTAAACTCTGATCCACCTTCAAAAATATAAAGTAATATTTGTAAAACATTGAGTAGTTGAAGGGAAAATTTAACTTCATAAAGCAAAGAACTGTATTATTTTCTGATTAGAGTGGAACTTTTAATTCACAAACAACCATCTATCCCTTTGAAGTACCAGATGAGATTTTCCAATTCCTCAGTAAGTGCCTTGAAACCAACCTAATTATGTTTTACATTAATTTAGAACCTATTAAAATAGGCAATAGAGCTAGCATCTGGGTGTTAATTTTCCTTCAAATAGTAAAATAGGTAATAATCCCAGAGCCAGCAGAGCCTTAAAAATAGACATAATCCTAAATTACACAGAATAATGATATATAAAAGAAGGAGTACAAATATTGGATGATAACCATACAAGGCTTTATTCGGGTTTTGCAAATTCAATTTTAAAATATTGCTTTTCTCAAAAGACCCAAAGCATGCTTGTTGTCACAGATATATTAAAATTCTGCTGACTTTGAAATGCATAGAAATGTATTGGTTCAAAAGAAGAGAAAGTAGCTACACTACTCTCTGGTTTGAATTTCCCTTCGGTGATTATTTTCTCATCATCTATTTGTTATTTCCTTATACATTGTATGGGCCGGTGTTACAACACACCAGTATAAATCTTTTCAGTGAAACACAACAGACACTCAGAAAATGAGGGCCTAGAAACCATAAGTTGTGGTGTATCATCTTGCAAAATCTAATAGAGTGCTGGGTCAACTCCTTGAGGTCACTAAATAGAACTGTTGGCAACTCCAGACAATTACTTTTTGTATTTTTCCCCCTGAACACTTTCACCATCTGTCTTCATGCCTGATCCCCCCAATCACTGTAAACAGTTCAAAAACAAAGGAAGGAAAAAAAAACTGGCAAGCCCATATGCCAAACTAAATCATCCAGGAGGCCAAATGCCTTTGGAACCCAAAAAAATGGTTATTTATAGATGTGTAATTAGTGATTAAAACCCCAGGGAGTATTTTGCTTTCCTTTTAACCTTAAACTCCTCTTAGCTTCCATGTACTCTCACTCTAAATGTGATGCTATATACCTGTGCCACTTACTGGTAAGCAGCCTAGAAATTACTGTATGAAATGTGTCCTTCACAGCATGTCTACTTTGCCTTCTATTTTTAGTGACTAATTATTCTTTAAAATAAGATCAGAGCCTAATTCTATATGGTCAAACATCAGAAATTTCACCATGTAGAAATTAGGAGATACATTAAAAATGAAAGCAAGTTTTAAATAGTAGTGATATTTCTGGCATAGTTAAGCTGAAATGGTAATACCTAAGAAATGAGTATTCAAGTAGGAAAACCAGTCAAGCTTTACTACATTACCATATATTTAATAAACGAGAAGTAAGTTATATTAAAAGTACACTTCTCTATTATCAATTATTCTGAATATTTCACTAGTCAAAGACTATACATTTGCTTAATTAAAATTTATTTTATATAAACAGGCACTTCACCTCTAGCATTGAAAAATAGATATCAGAAAACAAAACAATAATGATTTGAGATTCATGCAATTTATTTCAAATAATTTATGTAGATGCTCTGCCATCAAGGAGGAGGAGCATAATTCCCATGGCTTTTGTGTGGGCTGCATGTGTGACTTCCTCCCAAAGAGCCCATGATGGAAAGGGGGAACTAGAGAGTCACTTGATAGCGGAGAAACCTGACAAATACCACCTCAGCCAGCTGACCAAGCCAATGTCAACAGTGATGACACCTATTGATGGTATGTACCCTTGATGTGATATGGTGAAATAACACTACACTCTGGATATTACATCCCCAATCCATAACCCCAGTCTAATCATGATAAAAAAAAACACCAGACAAATTTTCTAGGATTCAAGTAGGAAAACCAGTCAAGCTTTACTACATTACCATATATTTAATAAATGAGAAGTAAGTTATATTAAAAGTACACTTCTCTATTATCAATTATTCTGAATATTTAACTAGTCAAAGACTATACATTTGCTTAATTAAAATTTGTTTTATATAAACAGGCACTTCACCTCTAGCATTGAAAAATAGATATCAGAAAACAAAACAATAATGATTTGAGATTCATGCAATTTATTTCAAATAATTTATGTAGATGCTCTGCCATCAAGGAGCAGGAGTGAAAATTCTTCAAAACCATTAAGATCATTAAAAACAGTGAGGAGAAAGATGGCAGCCGATAATGTAAGTAAAGGAGTGAGATGGGCATGTGTGGACCTGTGTGGTGTGTGTGGGGAGGAGGGGGGAGTGAGGGACAGGTAGACATTTCAGGAGTCTGGGAGACTGGCAGATCAGGCTTCCTTAGAGGAAAGACCCTGCTACCACCACACTCTCAGGCCAGTGCTGCTTTAGCACAGAGCCCATGCCATCTTCCAGAGGGCAATGGAAGCCAGAAGTGCAGCCACACCAACACCCAGGCCAGCTTTGGACACCACCCCCCAACTTGTGCAGGGAGCTGGTTGCCAGCCAAAACCCGAGTGGAACCACCACCGTGCCCCGGGCAGTGAGCAGTGTAGTACCACACCTGGGGCCCAGATGTCTGCAGTGAGTGCATGCCAGAGAAACCTCTCAAGCTGCACCTTTACTTTGGAGCCAAAACCCAGCATCTCAGGATCCTGAGCTACAAGTCCCTGCACTGTGAGTGCAAATCAGGGGTTCCCCACACCCTCTGGTCCCCCAGTCTGAGTGCAGTTCCCAGGATCAGTGCACACCCTGCCCCTCCCCAGGACAGACAGAGCCTTTGGGCTGCCTCATCTCTGACCCTGGCCTTTCTACTGGTGCAGGCTCTGCCCCTGGCGAGCTCAGAGCTGCTGGTGCAACTTGGTGTGCCCAGCCACAGGTCACAGGACCATGCCGCATGTGCACTGCCAGAGGGTCATAGGACACCATCTTGCTTTGGGTGCCAGGGCCACACAGTGAATTGCATGCCAGAGGGCTCTGGGCGCTCATAGGGAGTCGAACACAAGAAGAACTGTGCAAGGGCCCCACCGACCCCAAGAAACTAATGTGGACAACTGAGGGACCAGAACCATGGTAGAAAGGGGTACAACTCAGAGCACAGACAATAAAGGTGTGAAACTCAAGGCAGACACACCCTCCAGATTAGTGAGTATCAGATCATTGAGCCACTAGGGGCTTTAACCTCATGGACCCCAAGCATGGATCCCAGAGCCAGGAAAAGACAGCAAAATGGGGAGACAAAGAGACCACAACCAAAGGAAAGAAAAGGAGGAGTCGCCAGAAAATAAAACTACATGAAATGGAGGCAAGCAATATGTCAGAGAAAGAATTCAGAATAAGGGTCATACAGTTCCTAAATCTGCTGGATGAGAAAATCAACAACATATGTAAGAATCAAGAGGAAATGAAGAATAAATAACAATTAAAAAGGACGGTTTCAATAGTAGACTAGAAGAAGCAGAGGAACGAATCATTGAGCAAGAAGACAGGGTAGAAAAACACACCCAATATGAACAGCAATTAGAAAAAAATTAGGAAGCAGGAGGAGAGCCTAAGGGACATTTGGGACAATATGAAATGAAGCAACATCTGTATAATAGGGGTGCCAGAAGGACAGGGGAGGAGCAAGGATTAGAAAACCTATTTTAAGAAACAATAAAAGAAAACTTCCCTGATTTGGGGAAGAAAAAACTCACAAAACATAGAGAGTCCCAAACAAGATGGAGACAAAAAGACCCACACCAAGACACGTCGTAATTACAATGGCAAACATTAACAACAAAAATAGAATCTTAAGGGCTGCAAGAGAGAGACAAAGGCTTAGCTACAAAAGATATCCCATTAGATTATCAAATGATTTCTCAACAGAAACACATCAGGCCACAAGGGAATGGAAGGAAGTATACAGTGATGCAAGGCAAGGAACTGAATCCAAGAATACTCTATCAAGCAAGGCTATCATTCAAAGTTGAAGAAGAAATCAGGAACTTCACAGACAAAAAAAAAAAAAAGTCCAAGGGATTTTATTACCACCAAGTCAGCAATGCAAAAAATGCTAAATGGACTGTTGAAAAGGAGAAATAGAAAGGGAAGAAGGGGCATAGGGATAAAGGACAAAAATTACTACAAACAAGTACCTATCAAAAATAACCTTAAATGTAAATGGATTAGATGCTCCAATCAAAAGACATAGGGTGGTTGAATGGATAATAAAACATGATCCATATATATGCTGTCTACAAAAGACCCACCTCAGAACAAGGGACTCACACAGACTTAAAATGAAGGGATGGAAAAATATTTTTCAGGCAAATGGAAATGAAGGAAAAAGCTGGGGTAGCAATAATTATATCTGACAAAATAGACCTCAAAGTGAAGGCCATAGCAAGAGATAAGGAAGGCCACTTCATAATACTAAAGAAATGGATACAACAAAAGGATATAGCTCTAATAAACATATACACACCCAATGCAGGAGCACCTAAATACATAAAAAAAAAAACTTCTGAAAGATATCAAGTTAGAGATCAACAGCAATACAATCATAGTAGGGGACTTTAATACCCCACTGACATCACTGGATAAATCCTCTAACAAAAATCAGCAAAGAAACAGCAATCCTAAAGGACTCACTTGATCAGGTGTATTTAATTGACATCTTCAGAATGTTTCACCCTAAAGCTACAGAATATACATTCTTCTCAAGTGCATATGGGACATTTTCAAAGATAGGCAACATATTGGTACACAGGCAAAGTCTCTTCAAATTCAAAACGATTGAAATCATATCAAGCATCTTCTCAAATCACAAAGGCATAATATTAGAAATCAACTACAATAAAAACAATAAAAAATCAAACACTTGGAAGCTAAATAGCATGTTTTTAAACAATGAATGGGTTACCAAAGAGATCAAAGATGAAGTAAAAAACATCCTTGAAACAAATGACAATGGAAACACAGCAAACCAAAAATCTCTGAGACACAGTGAAAGCAGTCCTGAGAAAGAAGTTCATAGCTCTATAGGCATACCTCAAAAAAAGAGAAAAACTTGTAATAAATTATCTAACTCTACAACTTAAAGAATTAGAAAGAGAGCAACAAGAAAAGCCCAGAGTGAGCAGGAAAAATAATAAGGATCAGAGTGGAAATGGATGATGTAGAGATAAAAAAAAATACAAGAGATCAATGAAACCAAGAGCTGGTTCTTTGAAAGGATAAACAAGATTGATGAACCTCTATCCAGGTTCAGCACCAAGCAAAGAGCGAGGACCCAAATAAACAAAATTACCAATTTTGTAACAGGGATAACTTACCAGCCTTCAGTGGCTTTAATGTGAAAGTATTATTTTATTTTCCTTTATAAAACAGGAGTGTCCCCCATTCACTACTAGAGGGTATTTCTACAGATTTGTTCCTCCCAGTGTTATGGGGAAAAAATAGAACATTGGGGACTAGTTATTGTTATCAGAAATATTAATTATGCTGTTAACCATGATTGCCCTTTCTGTTCAAAGAAAGGATGTATTAACCTGGCTGGGAGTCATACACCCCTGGGGACCTGGGAGTCAACCTTGGAATGCGGTCCATTCTTATTCAAGAATTGCACATTATTATGGAAGCATTAACCTTGTTGCCCAACCCAGCCTGCATAGCTTACTTCCCCATGCCTGTAATCCCTACTTCCCCATGTAATCTTTGTCCCTATATTCATAAACAAGGGAAGAGAAAACCAAAATCACTAAAAGGTAGAAAGCCAAAATTACATTGCAGATATACAGACAGAAATCCCACTAGCTTGAGCTTTTTCTGGTAGTTGAAGCCCTGAGAGGGAGAGCAAGAAGAGCCCCCAAGGTGAAGAATTCTTGGCAGCTGCTAGGACATTCCTGCAATCTCTCTCACACTTTTCAACCTCACCACACATAACTAGGCTTCCCCAAAGTGGGACTTGCCTCCTCTTTAAACAAATTAAACAAAGAGACACAAAACATCAACACTCTTATACAGGCATGCACAACACACTAAAAGTTTACACCACAGAATGTCCGGTATTAAAAACCACTAAAGCAATGTCTTTTGTCCCTGGTTGTGGAACTTCCCCTCTCTAGAACCTCAGCATTCTCCCAATGGACTATGTTTTTAAAAAAATGGGCTGGGGCCTTTTCTAGTTGCCTCTACCTCCCTTTGATTAAGGAAATCTTTCTAGCACATGTGCCATCAGCCACATGTACCATTCATACCCTCTTCTTCCCCCACCCTCACATCCTCTTTGCTCTGGGGAAATTCAGTAATGGACTGGCCATCTACTGTTTCTTTTCTATGGTAAGAAGGCTAACCCCCATTTTGTAAAACTACTGTTTGGAATTCTCTGCTATTTTTTAGACGGCCTCTTATTATAAAATAATAATAACTTTGCATTCCAGCCTGCTTTAGCCTGCTTGAATAATAAGGAAGATAAACTTAGCTGTCTGACCTTGTAGGCCAGAGACTAGATACACCCATACTCTCAATGCCATGCCAGGTGTATTTTTTAATTGGATAGAACTGTGTTGTTTTCAAGGCCACCAGTGAGATAATCACTGAACACACATAGGGATGGCTCTTTAATAAAAAGGGAAGTTCTGCTTGTAGCTTTGCCCAGAATTTGAAAGGCATTTTTTTCTGGGCCCACACATAATAATAAAGTGTGACTCCAAACTCTCTGAGCATTGCTTGATTTATTCCGGTTCTCTGTAACATTATTGGCTCCCATGCTTGGCCTTTTAGCCTCCGGTGAGTGAACTGGGTTTGGAGTCCAGGGGTGCCGGTCAGGCCTTTGGGAGGCGCCCGCACTGCTGATCTTAGCAGAATTAAACCAGGGTACTCTGGGCACTCCTGGACCTCAGCCCAGGACCCAACCAGCATCTGGAGAGAGTGGACGGACACTTCTGGACCTGTCAACAGAATCGGTAAGGTAGGGGCCCCAGTCAGGCAGGCTCACTCCAAGTGAGTAGAAGGCAGAGCTTGATCACCTCCCTGGAAGCCATACAGCTTCCTTAGGCAATTAGTCAGGAATTGGGTGGATTGTTTAAACTCTGAGTGAATGACAGGTGAAAGTGTGTGAGTGTGGAAGGAAAGGGCCTGCCCTCTCCTCTCCTTTGTGTGGCTCCACAACTTCGGTTACGGAGTCTGAGTTGGCCCCAACCTGCAGTTCTGCGATTCTTCATACAGCATAACGGTGACTCACCCCCACTCGGAGGTGACCAGGTCCGGGATTTATATGGGTGCACCTTAGCTAAGATGAATCTAAGCTCACAAGGGGCTCGGCAAGGTGAGTATCGGAGTGAGGATCTGTGAAAACAGGTCACCCCCTCCCTTGTTTGTCTCATGCCACCGATCATCATGGGGTCAGGACAGAGTAAACCCACTGTTCTCAATTGCATGTTGAAAAATTTTTAAAAAGTGATTCAATGGTGATTACGGAATTAAAATGAATTCTGAAACACTGAGGAAATTCTGTAAAGTAGAATGGAAGGCTCTTTAGATGAAGGATTGCTCAGGGTGGTCTGGAATGTAGTCACAGGAGACCGCAGACACCAAGATCAGTTTGCCTACATAGACAGCTGGTTAGAAATTGCTCAAACCTTGACGTCTTGGGTCCGGTTCTGTGTATGTAAGAAGGGACAGAGTAAGGTTTTTAGTAGCGCGAGTAAAGAGGCAGGAAGGGCAGGAGCAGGCAAAGGAAAAGTAGGCAGGAGAAAAGAAGCAGGTTCCTCAGAAGGAAGTTAAGCCCCCTGTTCTACAGGAACCTCTCCCCTCTCCCCCGAGTAAATCCTACCAGTTTTACCACTGCCATATGAGCCACAGGCAGCACCAAGTGCTCCCCCCTGATAGCCTGGATGGTCTGGAAAGTCTAGAAACACCGCCCCCCTCTGTCTCTCCTCAACCAGGCTCTCTAGAGCCAGTTGGGCGGCGCTTGCGTTCAGGCGATCAAAGGCCCAAACCACAACTGGCATATCAGATGCCTCTCAGGAAGATTTGGGGTGCCCAAGTGCTTGGTGAAGATGGGACCTTACAGGAAGGAAGGCCAGTCTATTATCATCCCTTTACCACAAGTGACATTCTGAACTGGAAGCAACAGCTTATTCTGAAAAACCTCAGGCCATGGTAGATCTCCTAGAAATGATTTTCCAGACCCAGAAGTCCTCCTGGGTGGACTGAAAGCAGCTTCTTTTTGCATTCTTTAACACTGAGGAGCACATGAGAGTAATGACAGAGGCTCAGAAGTGGCTCCAGACCCAGGCCCCGGCAGGGACATTAGATACAGACAGATGGGCAAGAGAGGCACTCCCAGATGAGAAACCCAATCGGTCCCAGAACTCAGAAGACAGAAAGACGAGGCTAGAAAGATATCAACTGGCTTTCCTCCAGGGGGTCAGGGCCGGAGTCAAGGAACCCACCAATATGGCTAAAATTTCTGAGATTTTCCAGAAGCCTGATGAAAGTCCAGCAGCTTTCTATGAGAGACTGTGTGAGGCATACCAGATCGATACCCCCTTTAACCCTGAGGCCTCAGACTCTCAAACCATGGTAAATGCCACTTTTGTAGGCCAAGCCCAGTCTGATATAAGGAGAAAATTACAGAAACTGGAAGGGTTTGCAGGAAAAAATGCTACTGAACTGCTAGAGATAGCAAACAAGGTTTTCTCAACTGAGACAGAGCAGCAAGAAAGGAGGAAGAAAAGAGAATACAAAGAAGGGCCAATGTAATAGCAGCGGCTTTCAGAGGTTCGGGCCCCCAGACAGCCCAAAAAGGGAAGCAAGAAGACAGATCAGGGGGGGAAAGGAAGAGCAAGCCTGAGACAGGACCAGTGTGCCTATTGTAAGGAAACAGGGCACTGGAAAAATGAATGTCCCAAACGGCAAAGCAAGAAAACAGGGCCCCCTTTTCCACCCAGTTGCTATTAACAAGAACCACCTGAAGCAGACCTTATTAGGCTGGCGGCAGCTGACTCTGACCAGGACAAACTGGGCTCTTTTTAGCTGGGCCTCCACAAGCCCATGGTCAGAATAAAAATTGGCGGCCAGACTGTGGACTTTATGGTTGATACGGGAGCGGAGCACTCAGTAGTCTCACAGAAAGTAGTGCCTCTCTCAGGAAAGGAGGTCACCATTATTGGAGCTACTGGAGACTAGACCCATAGACCATTCTGCTGGCCTCGCCAATGCCAACTTGGCGGCCACCGAGTAATTCATGAATTCCTGAACTTGCCAGATTGTCCAGTACCTCTAATGGGTAGAGACCTTTTAGCCAAAATGGGGGCAGAATTCACCTTTGCCCCAGATGGCTCAGCACAGCTATGCCTACGTAAGGAGACTTCTCCAATGATCCTGTCCTTAGCAGTGCCCCGGGAGGAAGAATGGAGACTTTATGCCCCTCAGTCAAAGGCCTCACCTTTAGAGCCTGAATTAGAGGAAGAATTTCCGCTGGTCTGGGCAGAAGGAAATCCGCCTGGCTTGGCCAAAGATCATGCCCCAATACTAATTGACTTAAAGCCTGGGGCACAGCCTGTCAAAATCTGCCAATATCCAATTCCAAGGGAGGCACGCCTAGGAATTCAGGTCCACTTAGACCGGCTACTTCAGTGGGGACTCCTTAAAAGATGCCAATTACCATGGAATACTCCCCTCTTGCCTGTCGAAAAGCCTGGGACTAATGACTACCACCCAGTACAGGATCTGCGAGCTGTTAATGAGGCTGTTATAACCTTGCATTCAGTGCTGCCAAACCCCTACACACTTCTAGGACTCATTCCATCAGAGGCGGAATGGTTTACATGCCTAGATCTGAAAGGTGCCTTTTTCTGCCTCCGATTAGCCCCCTTCAGCCAGCCTCTTTTTGCTTTTGAGTGGGAAAACTCAACTACGGGGTCAAGGAGCAGTTCACCTGGACCAAACTTCCACAAGGATTCAAAAACTCCCCTACTCTCTTTAGTGGAGCACTAGCATCTGATTTGTCTAAGTTCCCAGGACAGGACTTGGGGTGCGTTCTACTTCAATATGTAGACGACCTCCTACTAGCCAGCTCCACACAAGCTCAGTGCTGGGAGGGGACTCAAGCCCTCCTGAGACTGTTAACTGAAACAGGTTACAGAGTGTCCAAGAAAAAGTCACAGATTTGTCAGAAGAAACTCAAGTTTCTAGGCTTCCAAATCACCCAAGGGAAACGAAGGCCAGGGACTGAAAGAAAGAAGGCAGTATGTGCCATCCAAGTCCCTAGCACCCGGCGGCAGATTCAGGAATTCCTGGGAGCAGCAAGGTTCTATCGAATTTGGATCCCAGGGTTTTCAGACCTGGCCAACCCTCTCTATGAAGCTTTAAAAGGGGAAGACAAGGCACCCATTGAATAGGGCCCTGAGCAGGAGAAAGCCTTCATCAGCATAAAGGCAAAGCTCACTGAGGCCCCAGCACTAGGGCTACCAGATGTGACATGGGACTTTAAACTTTTCGTACATGAGAACAGCGGGGAAGCCCTAGAAGTTCTAACCCAGGAGTTTGGACCTTGGCAAAGACCAGTAGCCTATCTCTCCAAGCAGATTGACCTGGTTGCCTCCGGGTGGCTCCCGTGTCTCAAGGCCCTTGCAGCCATGGCATTATTAGTCAAAGAAGCAGATAAGCTTACCCTAGGATAAAACTTAAATGTAAAAGTACCTCATTCTGCTATTACCCTAATGGAAGCTAGGGGGCAGCACTGGCTAACTCATGTTCAATGATTCAATACCAAGGACTGTTATGTGAAAATCCTAAGGTACAACTAGAAGCAGTAAGAACTCTTAATCCTGCTACCTTTCTATCCATTGCTGAAGGGGCCCCTGAACATGATTGCCTGGAAGTCCTAGAGGAGGTTTACTCTAACCAGCCAGATCTAACAGATAAGCCCCTAAAGAATCTGGACTTAGTATTGTTCACAGATGGCAGTAGCTTCTTAGATGAAGGAAAAAGACAAGCCGGATATATAGTGGTATCAGACTTTGAGACAATTGAGGCACAGGCCCTGCCTGAAGGATGGTCAGTGCAGAGGGCAGAACTTTGGGCCCTCGCCAGAGCCTTAGAACTCAGTAAGGATAAGCGTGCCAACATCTACACTGATTCACGCTATGCCTTCACTACCCTGCATATTCATGGGGCTATATACAAGGAAAGGGGGCTCCTGCCGGTGGGAGGAAAAGGAATCAAAAATCAAAATGAGATTTTAAAGTTACCAGAAGCCATTTGGGAGCCTAAAGAAATAGCCATCATTCATTGCAAACGTCACCAGTAAGAGAAAGACTCAGTGTCAGAGGAAACCAGCGTGCTGACACCACAGCAAAGCAGGCTGCCAAAGAACAAGCAGCACCAGCATAGATCATGTTGGCCCCCGAATTACCTGAACCTCCAAAGTACACTCCTCAGGAGGAGGAATGGGCCCAGCAAGAAGGGGACAAAAGAACAAAAGAAGGTTGGTGGATACTCCCAGATCATGTCCCAGAACAATTAGCCCATAAGGTAGTCCTCCAGCAGCATGAACTTACTCATTTAGGAAAGACTGCTCTAGAAGCTTTGTTAGGCAGATACTACCTAATTGCCCATCTTCCCTTCTTGTGTGCCTCAGTTTCTCAGCGTTGCCTCCTCTGTGTGCAAAACAAGGCCAAACAGAGTCCTGTGGGACTGATAGGAGTTCAGCGCTGCGGGCAAACTGCCTTTGAGGACTTAGAAGTAGACTTTGCAGAAGCAGGGCCTAGCAGAGGAAATAAATACCTACTAGTCTTTGTTTGCACCTTTTCAGGCTGGGTTGAGGCACATCCCACTCACACAGAAAAGACAGAAAAGAAGAGAGAAGTCACTAAGGCATTGCTAAAGGACATAATTCCGTGGCATGGAATGCCTCTGACCATAGGGTCTGATAATGGCCCAGCCTTTGGAGCATAAATAGTACAATAGGTAGCCTA
The DNA here is from genome assembly GCF_000147115.1 of Myotis lucifugus. Taxonomy (NCBI): domain Eukaryota; kingdom Metazoa; phylum Chordata; class Mammalia; order Chiroptera; family Vespertilionidae; genus Myotis; species Myotis lucifugus. Next base: position 57,267 of record NW_005871805.1, on the reverse strand, counting down.
GGCTTTAGGAATGAAATGAATCTACATACAGCTTACAGGCCTCAGGGTTTAGGAAAAGCAGAGCGCATGAACTGGACTCTAAATCAGGCTATGTCTAAGTTATGCCAAGAGAGAACCCTACCCTGGACAGATATCTTGCCTCTTGTACTCCTGTGGGTACACTGTGCCCCGAGGGCCAGGGTAGGTTTCTCTCCCTTTGAAATTCTATATGGCAGATCCCCTCCCTTAATTCGTCCAAAGGGAGATTTGGGGGAAATAGGAAACTTAGAAATCCAGAAGCTACTACAAGGAGTTGGAAAAACTGTCTTTGAGGTCCAGAGATGGGTTACTGACTGACTACCCATCTCTCTAGGACAGTGATGGCGAACCTTTTGAGCTCGGTGTGTCAGCATTTTGAAAAACCCTAACTTAACTCTGGTGCCGTGTCACATATAGATTTTTTTTAAAATTTGCAACCATAGTAAAACAAAGACTTATATTTTTGATATTTATTTTATACTAGAGGCCCGGTGCACAAAAATTTGTGCACTCGGGGGGAGGGGGGTCCCTCAGCCCAGCCTGTGCCCTCTCACAGTCTGGGACCCCTCGGGAGATAACCACCTGCTGGTTTAGGCCTGCTTCCGGGTGGCAGAGGGCAGGCCCAATCCCTAGGTGCAGCCCCTGGTCAGGCTCAGAGCAGGGCCAATTGGGGAGTTGGGGCGCCGCACCATCATGCACAGAGCAGGGCGGATCGGGAGGTTGCGATGCCACCCTCAGTCACGCTCAGGGTAGGGCCAATTGGGGGGTTGGGGCACCGCCCCCTGTCACACTCAAGGCAGGGTCGATGGGGAGGTTGCGGCGCCACCCCCTGTCATGCACAGAGCAGGGCCGATCAGGGGGTTGGGGCGCTGCCCCCTGTCATGCACAGAGCAGGGCCGATCAGGGGGTTGGGGTGCTGCCCCCTGTCACTCACAGAGTAGGGCTGATAGGGGAGCTGGGGCACCGCCCCCTGTCACACACAGAGCAGGGCGGATCAGGGGGTTGGGGGGCTGCACCCTGTCACACTCAGGGCAGGGCCAATGGGGAGGTTATGGCTCTACCCTGTCACACACAGAGCAAGGCCAATGGGGAGGTTATGGCTCTACCCTGTCACACACAGAG